>NC_083652.1:7994700-8232200 GCF_963576545.1 Limanda limanda
TACAAGTGCATCAAAGAAAAAATGTGGAATATGGCCAAAATGGCCACTAAATGCAAAATAGCAGGCTTCCTGTTGTGTTTTTCCAATTGCACCTAAGACTTTTTTGTTTGTCTGGTCATGATACACCTGTGTATCGATTTTTGTGAAGATCGGTCAATGGGAACACGTTCCAGGGGTCTCGGGGGCACCGTTGAGCCATTTTGCGACGCCCATTGAAAATTCCTTCAGAATACGTAAATTTTCACCACTTTCTAACTTTATGCAAATTCTGGTAAGAATTTGAGCATGGTAAAGCCCTCAAAAAGCCAATTCATTTGCCTGAATAATAATAATAACTACAGGAAGTGACATGTTTTAAACTTTGATGAACTGCTCTTGGCTGCTTCACAATATACAGCTCAAATGATCTGAATATATAAAAGAACACTTCAAAGGATTCATAGGCAAATAGTTCTTTGTTGATAGTTTGCTTTAATGTCACAGTGTCAGTGATGTTAGAATCCTTTGATGTCTTAGATGCAAAGATGAATGATTTAAACGATCTGAAGAAAGAAAAGATTGTTTTGAATAGATCTATTAGTCTAGTAAAGTGATAGCAATAGCACCACCTATTACCAAAAGGAGGTAAGCCTCGTTTTTAAACTAAATTCAATTAAGAATAAGGAGCAGAGATCTGTTTCTGTTCAGAGGAAGTGAATCTGTTCTACAGTCTCTGGCAGCAGCTGAAATGGAGAAACAAGAAAATCACCTGGACAGAGAAAGGTTCTCCTGTTGGATCTGTGTGGATCTACTGAAGGATCCGGTGACTACTGTCTGTGGACACAGCTACTGTAAGAGCTGTATTAACACCCACTGGGACAAAGAGGAGGAGAGAGGAAGCTACAGCTGTCCTCAGTGTAGACAGACCTTCACACCGAGGCCTGTCCTGGAGACAAGCACCATGTTAGCTGATTCACTGGAGGAGCTGAAGAAGACTGGACTCCAAGCTGCTCCTGCTGATCACTGCTCTGCTGGACCTGAAGATGTGGCCTGTGATGTCTGCAGTGGGAGAAAACGGAAATCTCACCTCCAGCCTCATCTTCAGTCAGCTCCACTGAAGAAGCACAAGCTGGTAGATCTCTCGAAGAAGCTCCAGGAGAACATCTGCTCTCGTCACGACGAGGTGATGAAGATGTTCTGCCGCACTGATCAGCAGTGTATCTGTTCTCTCTGCTCTGTGGAGGAACATAAAGACCACGACACAGTGTCAGCTGCAGCAGAAAGAACTAAGAGGCAGAGAGAGCTCAGGCTGAGGCGACGAACAATCCAGCAGAGAGTCCAGAACACAGAGAAAGACGTGAAGCTGCTTCAACAGGAGGAGGAGGCCGTCAATGGCTCTGCTGATAAAGCAGTGGAGGACAATGAGGAGATCTTCACTGAGCTGATCCGTCTGCTGGAGAAAAGAAGCTCTGATGTGGAGCAGCAGATCAGATCCCAGCAGGAAACTGAAGTGAGTCGAGTCAGAGAGCTTCAGGAGAGACTGGAGCAGGAGATCACTGAGCTGAAGAGGAAAGACCATGAACTGAAGCAGCTCTCAGACACAGAGGACCACAACCAGCTTCTACACAACTACCCCTCACTGTCACCACTCAGTGGATCTACACACTCATCCAGCATCAGGATCCATCCTCTGAGGAACTTTGAGGACGTGACAACAGCTGTGTCACAGGTCAAAGGTCGACTACAGGACATTCTGAGTGAGACAGAGACAAAGGTTTTACAGATTGTGTCTCGAGTGGATGTTTTACTGCCAGAACCAGAGCCAGAGACCAGAGCTGACTTCTTAAAATATTCACAGAAAATCACACTGGATCCAAACACAGCATATAGAAGTCTGTTATTATCTAAGGGAAAAAGAAAACTAACATATATGAGAGGAGGACAGTCTTATTCTGATCACCCAGACAGATTCACTGATTCGTGGCAGGTCCTGAGTAGAGACAGTCTGACTGGACGTTGTTACTGGGAGGTGGAGGTGGGGGGGGGAGGAGTTAGTGTAGCAGTCGCATACAAGAATATCAGAAGAGCAGGAGACTCACTTCAATGTCAATTTGGATCAAATAATAAATCTTGGTCATTATGTTGGGCTGGAAACGGATATGACTTTTCTTACAACAGCATCAGGACTCTAGTGTCAGGTCCTTGGTCCTCCAGAGTAGGAGTGTACCTGGATCACAGTGCAGGTGTTCTGTCCTTCTACAGCGTCTCTGACACCATGACTCTCCTCCACAGAGTCCAGACCACATTCACTCAGCCTCTCTATGCTGGAGTTAGGGTTGGTTGGTCTGGATCCAGAGCTGAGTTCTGTAAACTCAAATAGACTCGAGTCATTAAAAGCAGTGATTTAGATTCTGTGTGTAAATCTTTAACTTCTTTTGTCTCCATGTTTGTTGATCAAAGTTCGTCGTGGTGACGTTTCTGCTCCGCACAGAGATCAGCTGTCAATCAAACAATGACCTTCCTTTATCACACATATTTAGTTCTCACTTTGTAAAGACAGAAATCTATAATTACACTGACATGAATGTGTTTGAAAGAACCTGAGCACCGAGCGGTGGGAGGCCCTGTTGTATTTCGAAGGATTTGCATTTGCATTTTGGGCTTTTTCAGGGCGAAATTGCTGTAACTTCGGTGTTCGAGGTTCTACTTCCCTCAAGCTACATGTGTGTAGCAACAGCCCCGGTTCATCCTTCGCTGCACATCAATGACAACATTGTCTCCTTTGGCGAAGGACACAATGTTGTCTAAGTCCACTGTGCATTGTCCTATCACCAACAAACTTCTGTCTCATGATCAGAGTCCAAGCCTGAACAGCTCTGTGTCAATATTTCCTCAGTGTCATAGCGCCACCGACAGATTCCCCATGAAACAGGAAGTACTTTGTAAATCCACTCTGCATTATCCAACCGGCTCCGAACTACTGACCTATGATCTCAATCCTGACCTGAGCAGCTCCAAATATAATGAATAATAATAATAAAAATAAAATTTCTAGGGCTGCAAAGCAGCACTGAGTGGGCCAGAGCACATGCATTTTGAAGCGTTGCATGCATTTTGCCTAGCGTTGCATGCGTTTTGCCTGAAAATAATAATAAAAACAGAGATTCCTTTGATATTTGACCGGCTCAGCATCAAAGGATTCATGGTCGCAGAACATCGTGTTTTAGTCAGTTTTTATCTCCATCTTGTTGTGATGACACTCATCTCAATTTGACGTTGATCCGATGAAAACCCTGGTACAAGTACATCAAAGTAAAAATGTGGAATATGGCCAAAATGGCCACTAAATGCAAGATACCAGGCTTCCTGTTGTGTTTTTCCAATTGCACCTAAAGACTTTTTTATTTGTCTGGTCATGATACACCTGTATATCGATTTTTGTGAAGACCGGTCAATGCGAACACCTTCCGGGGATCTCGGGGGGCACCGTTGAGCCATTTTGCGACGCCCATTAAAAATTCCTTCAGAATACGTAAATTTTCACCACTTACTAACTTTCTTCAAATTTTGGTAAGAAGTTGAGCATGTTAAAGCCCTCAAAAAGCCAATTCATTTGCCTGAAGAAGAAGAAAAAGAAAAAGAAGAAGAAGAATAAAATACACCTGTGTATTGATTTTTGTGAAGATCGGTCAATGGGAACACCTTCCGGGGGTCTCGGGCTGTCTCGGGGGGCACCGTTGAGCCATTTTGCGACGCCCATTGAAAATTCCTTCAGAATACGTAAATTTTCACCACTTTCTAACTTTCTGCAAATTTTGGTAAGAAGTTGAGCATGTTAAAGCCCTCAAAAAGCCAATTAATTTGCCTGAATAATAATAATAATAATAATAAGAAATAATAATCCTTACAATTTCAATAGGGTCTCACCAGACACCTTTGATGTCTGTGCTCGGGCCCTAATAATCCTTACAATAACAATAGGGTCCTCCCTGACCTTTGATCAGTGCTCGGGCCCTAATAATAATAATAATAAGAATAAATAATCCTTACAATAACAATAGGGACCTCCCTGACCTTTGATCAGTGCTCGGGCCCTAATAATAATAGCTTAAATTTAAACAGCGCCTTTCAAGAGACCCAAGGGCACTTTACACGTGTGAGTCCAGAAGTCATACCAATGGAGGAAGAAAATACTCAGAAACCACAGTTTTAAGGCTTGAAGTTTAGAGAATGTTTTGTTGTTTTAAAGCTGTGGGGAGCAAAAGAGGAGTTTAATCCCCAATTTCTCCGTAACCACACAGGAATAGAAATCTTGCTTCTTAAAGTTCATGAATCAATATTTAAAAACACAGATGGTTCTGTCCCCAAAAAAGTTATTTTGTGTGAAAGGGTGTTAAGAAGGCGTATACTACAAACTAGAAGTCATTATTCTGAAGTGGTGGATTTCTTAATTCAGAACCACACTTTCAAATATTGACCCACTCAAATTAACTTTTCCTTCTAAAGCTAATTTCGAAAATAACTGATACCAAAAGTATGTGACATGTCAGGGTGATGCACAGATATGTCATTTGTTCCAGCAGGCTGCTCTCTCTGGTTTAACATAGACCGTGAATAAAGATGAATAACGCATCTCTACTTCGGTGCAAGTGTACGAAAATTGAGCCAAAGTATGGGCACTTTTACTGGTGACGTCATTTGGAGCCTGTACATGTGAGAGTGTAGTGGAGTGGAGCCACGAATTCAAATTCCAGCCACTACACAAGCACTCTCGACCAATCAAGAGTCAGTATCAGCTGTCGATCATCATGTGTCACCTAGTTTTTAGAAAGATAGAACACTTGATCGTTAAAAACCTGTTTGGGTGGATTTTTTTTGTAAATGATCATTCTCTGCTTAAGTTTCAAACAACTTATTTGAGGTGTCTGTCATATTGGATGCCACACTCTGCCCTGGAATACCTGAATGAATCCTAAACCCTTTCCCTTAGTTTCACCTGTGGATGTGAGATGAGGGACATTTCAGAAAGAGTGTAGGGGAGATGTGTGACAGGGAGTGAACAGGAAAGTTTAACTGAAAGTAAACTGGAACAATCCCAGGTTTTATAGATGTCATAGGCCATAAGAAGTGCAGGATTCTTTTCTTGTCCTAAAAAGTATTGGCAAAAACTGCAGCATACACATTTTATTATTAACCGCAGAGTACAGGGGTAGATATACAGTACAAATGGGAAAGTATGACGCAATAAACAATACAGCGGGCTTATTGCCAGAATCAAGTGCCATAATGCAGCACAGTTTTTTTCTTCTTTTACTAGACACCGTTACAAGGGGTATTTGCTTCTACTATGTTCTAAAACATGCTGTAAATACATTATATACACAAGGCCAATATAATAATAATATTTACATATTATGAAATAATAATGGCTTATATTTATAGTGCTTACAAGGGACCCAAGAGCACTTTACATATGTTTGTGAGGAAAAAACAGAAGAGTAATAATAGTAATAGTAATAATACAATTACGAGCAGGATAGAATTTAGCAGCAGGGTAGAGCATTGCAGAGGCCATTTATCGACATTTGCAGGAAAATAACATTCTTATTAACGCAGATAGTTATTTATACAGGAATGGCAATGTGTTGAAAGAAAAACATAATATCATGAAATGAAAATGACCAAATGCCAAAAGAATTTCTACTGTAGTCACATGGAATCCTACAGATTAATCTGACGTCTGTTGGAGTCATGCTTGTTGTGTCCTTGTTCTTGTAATTTGACCCCATCCTGAAGAAAATCCCCAATTCTTCACTTTCATTAAAGCAGGACTACAAAAATAATTCCACTCTGAAATGTCAGTTGGGATTAGGGCTTACTTGGACTGAGACATCATTAGTTTTTCATCCCCTGTTTTGGGCAGCGGAGCTCTCAAAAGCACATGCACCTAAACTACACACTCACACACACACATGTGGGCATGAATAGCTTTCAGGGTGTTCTGTCCTTCCTCTCGTCTGTGTATACCTGAGTGTGTTTTCGTCCGGACCTTGTGCGATTTCTGCCTCAGCTGGAGGCCTCACCTTTCATCTGAAGGTTCTGGGTAGCCAGCACTGTTAACAGCAGCCAGCTCTCCTCCATCACACAACTGATTCTCACCCACACCTCTGAGGGTCACTCACTCCCTTGGTTGCAGCTGCCGCCTGCTCCAACTGCAACGCCTTAACAACCCCCCCGCCCCCCTCTCAGCCGGAGCCCCTCCTACATAGACAGACAATCAATGAATAGATTGCAGCATTTCACTTTGCTCTGCTTGCTGTGGTCACCTAAGGAAGTGTTTAATTGCACGCCTGTTTGCAATCAAGAACAAAGCCCACTACTCTGAACATCCCACATCTGCATGCTGATCCTCGAAATACAGTTTGATCGAGCAGAACTTGAGTTGCGATGCAGAGTGCTGAATGGGCTCTGATTAATTCTCCAACTCATGGTTTAAATAGGCTTTTCTAACTGACCTGCAAGACTTCATACTAGTTAATCGCAGGTGGGATTCCACCGGCCATGAATCACACAGATCCAAATCACATTTAACGATACAAATCCAACAAATGAGCTCACTTAGCTGGAGGAAAGCAGCAGTATGGGAGCCACATTCTCATTATACACATGGTGCATTAATGATTTGAATTTCCCTCTATTCATTAATCACCTGCTTGCTCAGTTTTTTTTTCTCTTTCCTTATACTCTTTTTCTTTCTGCCTCTGTTCATGATCCAAACTTACTGTATGCATCTTTCACCCTCGCCTCAAGTCCTCCTGATTTCCCCTGAATTCCCCCCGCTGATTATTAGAGCATGATACCTCCTCTGCAGTGAACAGCTCCATATGATCCAGAAATTATTCATCAGTGAAACAACATGCCGCAGGCAACATGGTGACTTTGAGCAGAGCCCCTCTTTTTTTGTAGCGTCTCTCCCGAGCTGCACCTGGAATAAAACAGCATTTAAAATCATCATCAAATATAAGGGAATGTTATGTTGAAAAAAACACACAAAAAATGGGTAACTGATCAATTGCAAGGGTTTTTACAAGGTCTTGTGGTGTTTTGGGTTCTGTGAACTTTGCGGTGGCTCGCCGGCCCTCTGTTCTTGTGAGGGAGGCTGACAGCATTGACAGGGACCAGGGATGTGTGCCATGAAGAATTGATCTGTGCTGGACAGGAGATGAAAGAGGCGAGAGCCAGAGACGAAAGACTTCTAATTATAGTCGACAGATAAAAGGAAGATGAAAGACGGTGAGAGAATAAGAGCTGGAAAAAAAAAAAGGTTTGACTACAGCAGCACTTTCATATTAGTAGTTTGAGAAATTGTAAGAGAAGGCCACATGGGCAGAGACTTGAATATTTGGATAAATGGTGGTCACAAATACTTATGTATGAGGCACAATGTGATAACCTCTAACCACTAAACACTAAAGTGAAATAAGGTTATTTAGCATTCATATTTTCTCTTGGTGTAATACCTTTTTTTTAGTTTTTTTGCATTAATCCTCCAAATTAAACAGCAATATATTGTTGTTTCCTTTAAACAACCCATAAGAGCATTCATTTCTTGAATGTTCAGTCAGAAATAATATGCTAACCACAGCCGCCAATCAGCCGCCAATGTCCTCAGGGTGAGGATACGCTTTCTTTCAGGCATAATCTATAGGCATCATGTCTCAGAAGCAAATCGAAGGTTAGAGTTGTCTCGACAAATTGTATCTAGTTCCTCTTATAAGCCATTAGTCACAGATAAGTATTCTATCACCACTGATATGGAAGAAACAGCGGTATCCAGTGCAAGGTTACACTTGCTGTCAGAATCTAAAACGGCAAATGTTGACATTGATATTATGCTTGTAAGCTGTTCAAGCCTCCTGCACATAATTGGCCCGGTTACTGTGGTTGTTTTGCATTCACGTCGTGTTGTGAATCAGTGACACGGGTAGAGACATGTTTTCAAAGGCTTTAAGCAATTACATTCAGAGGTTTTGGTTAAATTAAATGCAAATACATGCACAACTGCATGCCCACTGCTAGACAGGTGAAGCCTTCCTGAGACTGTGGATGATAGTTATTAGTCAAATCAGGAAGATGTTTCTCGCTGAGTATTTAATATAAAATGTTCCCAATGTCATCATTATCGACCCCATTCTAGACTTTGTTATATTTAGGCAAAGTTCTTGCATGGCTGCTTGTGTTAATACTACATTTAATTACTGAAACTTACTACTTCTACTTGTTTAATGAAAATATATTTCCGTAGAAACCACTTTTCATATATTTCAAATGAAGCATAGCTTTGGTGTCAGAGCTGAAACGTATGGTTCACATTGAACAAAGAGCTGTTAAAGACTGTTTTGAATATGATCAATATGCCAATTATTTTCTCAGTTAATACATTTTTCATGTCGTCGATGAAATGTCTCACAAAGCTGAAGTCTTCAGATATCTCGTTTTGTTCTAAACCCCAATATTTTAATCTTCACATTTGAGAAGCTTTAACCATCAGATATTTGGCCCTTTGCTAACAACTGATTCAAGATAGTTGTTAATTGGTTTTGTTTTGATTGCCTAATTGCCTAATTGGCAAGTAATTGCATCTTCATCATTTTCCCTCACTGCTGAAGCTTCAGTTAGCATGAAAGTGAGTGTTTACGACTACACTCAGTAAACATATTATTCAATGTCTTGTTCTGATGATAGGTAGCACAGACTAGTGTCTGGGAAGAAAGTGTCTGAAATTTTTTTTCTCCCTTTTCCTTGTACATATCTTTAATTTCATCAGGTCTGCCCAGAGATGACAGGTTTGTTTGGGGATGTTGTGGTGGCAACACATCTCCAGTTTGTTCAGTAACACCTCAGGTCTGAGTGAGAAGGGAAACAGAGCTGATCTAGACCTGTCAACCTTCAGGATTTTAATCACTCACTTTGTGCTCAAACCTCAACAGTTGAATCCCCACACCCTCTCATGTTTGAGCCATGTACTGATTGAGGTTTTTGTGGTTCTGTGTGTTAAACAAACAGGTCATCCTGTGACTTTGTGCTGCAGAGAAAATAGATTATGCTCTTATAGGGATAGTTCACAGGAAAATACAAATTCACTCATTATCTACTTACCAGTGGTGGATGAGGTTTTTGAGTCCACAGAACACTTTAGGAGTCTCAGTGGTTAACAGTGTTGCAGCAAAATCCAACACAAGTAGAGGGGTCCCTTCTTCAGACATAATAAAATAACAGAAAAAAACCTACCATGCCTCCATCCTGCTCGTGTGGTGTCATCCAAGTGTCTGCAAGCCCTGACATTCATATTTGACTCGATAGGAGGTCATTTACACCGTGTTTTTAGCTTAAATGTCCTGATATCCTCCTCAGAGGCACATGAGCATCGCCATATCCGCTCGCTACTTCGGTTAGTGGACATTAATGCTAAAACATGGTGTAAATGATACTGTTTTGAGTCATATAAAAATTCTGTGTTTCTTTGTGGGTGCTTCAATTATTTCACCCTACCCTTCATCGGCATTCAAGTGAGTAGATGATGAGTACATTTTAATTATTATTCAGTGAACTTTCCCTTTAATGAGGACTGGTCTGAATAGATCGAAATCGTTGTTTCATTTAAATACCATGACGCTCTCCTTCCTCACTCTTCATCTCCCTCTGTCTTTTTTCTGTGCTAATTAGACTCATTTTACAGGATTCCTCTCACCCTTTGATCTATATTTAACTCCACATTCCTTAATTTCTCAGTCGCTGATTCAGAACCCACTGAGGTATTTATGTACCTTTTCAATTAACACGCCATGTCTAACAGTGTTTTCCAGTTGGAGCAACAGGGCATTGGGGGAATTGGTGTAGGAGTCTTGGACGAGAATGGGAGCAGATAAATTCCTCCTTCAAACAGAGAACTTGCTTAATTGCTTAAATAAAGACCCCTCTCATTGTGCCTGCATTACTTGTTTACACTGAATTAAACAAAGCTGGCATATACCATATGTTTGACCTGCTGCCCTCTGGCAGACATATCATGTCAATACAATCCCGGACAAACAGACTGAAAAACAGCTTTTACCCCAAAGCCATAAGAGAATTGAACTTTGCTTTTTTTTTTTTTTTTGCATAGACTATATTGCACTACATGTACAAATCCAAATGTATTTGCTAAAATCAACTGCCGCACTGTATTCATATTTAAATTCTACCGCATACATACATTTTTTTATTGCATTTTTTCACCTGTTTATGCTGTTTTTTTTCTATTTATAATATGCATCAAGAGATTGCTGCTAAATGTCGTTGTGCACTGTGCAATGACAATAAAAGGATTATATTATTTCATTAATAAAGATGAACGACATGTCCCCACACTGTCCTGCTGTATATAAACAAAGCCAAAAAATATGCATTGCATATTGCACTGGTGACATCTTTTATACTGTCAAAACATTAATTTTAAAAACTTACTAGAAAAATGAACTCTTGAAAATACATCAGTGTTATGAGAACTACCTAAAATGATAGAGACCATCTTGAGAAAAATGTATTTGATGTGTATTTTGTCGATATCCCATCTGCTAACATGAAGGGGTTGGGGCTTTTGACCTATGACGCATCGAGATGTTTTGGCTTCACTTTTTGGGAGCCGTCATGCCAGTTCTCCCATATATACAGACATTCATCCAGCTCTGTAAGTAAAGAAGGAGGAATAATAGCCTCTTCATTCTTTGTTAACAACATGGCTGTCTTCAGTGGGCTGTGCAAAAGAGACTAAAACATGGGACAAAACAAAATCAACATGAAAGGTAATCACGGTGAACCTATACTTTGCAATTTCTAGGAAACATGTTGTTTCATTGTAGTCCGGCTACATATTAAGACGAGGCTATCAGTCAGTCCCTTTCTTTGAAGTCGCAACATTATTCTTCCCTTCTAAGATGTTGACAAAAAAATACTTTCCAATTTTACCTGCAATTTTGGGATTGAGGTAACTGACTCCAGAGCCCATTTTAAAAAGTAAAGTACAAAAATGAAAGCCCCAATCTCAACAAACATTTTGGTTTCCAATTCAAAAAGGAATTCCATTACGAGAACTTGTCTCTTCATGAATTTGTAGCGGGCCACCATCCATGCTTAGTCTCCAGTTTTAAGTAACAACAACTTGGTTTATCTAATGAAAGACAAACCCTTTTTGTTGGCATCACTACGACATGGTGGATATCATCAAGTTTAGCATAAACTTAACTATATACTCCCCCTAAAACTCTCGTTCTGTTGTTGTGTATAACTCTCAGCATTCCTGAACATTTTTTATGCTGTTGTGTCACATTACTAAATGCATTTCTTAATTTGCCTGTGTTTTATATTCTTGCAGTGATATCTTTTAAATACTCTGTATCTGTTGTAAAATACTTGCAGATTACATTGCTTCTATTTATTTGGTTTGTACTGTTTGTATTTGCAGACAGCGATATGTGCTTCCTGGGTAGACTTAACTGATCTAAGCCTCCAGAGCTTTTTATTACATCTACTGTTTCCGATTCAGAGTTGGTTTGCTTTCTAAAATGTCACATCTGTCTAAACTCCAAAACCCCAATATACATTTTATTTAGCTTTCCAGAGATAGTTCAAAGTAAAGGCACAGTTAGTAAACAAATCCTTCGAGGGGATGATGATAGTCTAACCTGAGCCAAAACAGAACACAGCTGGCGTTTTATTTTGTTTAGCAACAATCAGTCAACCGACTGAACGATGCATGTGTGAATGTTAATGTCCAAATGAGAGCCTCCGCAGATTCTGCCACCTAACTCCACCTGGCTTTCACTATGGATATTAATTACGTTAGTTATGTATTTTATCCTCTCTAATTTGGGGGTTTGGCCCATAGTCTGTATAGAAAGATGGACTCCACTTCCTCCTATTATCCAGAAATCATGCCAACATTTTACATAAACAAAATTCTACACAATAGATGAATAGCTACAGAATCGTGTGCTAGTCTGTACAGTAGCAATCAGGGGATGGAGCCGCTGTATCGAGGTCCCATTAATACTCACGTTGTACCAATCTCAAGTCAGTCTCAACTGTCCATGATGACGTTTCACCCCATTTTGACATGAAATAATTAATTAAAACCAAATTTACTGGGAAAATGAACAAAACAGTGGGATAAGAATTATCTAAGACGATTCAAATTGATTTGACATGTGTTTTGATTTTATTAGTTCGGTCCATGTCCCGTCTGCTAACATGGAAGAGGCATGGTTTATGGCTTGTACAGCAGCTGGCCACCAGGGGGAGATTAAGACGCTTTGGCTTCACCCTCAGGAAGCTGTCATGACGTCATGTCAATGGGTTAGATATTTTAGGCTTCTGTGCTTGGACGTTTCTTTAGAGCTGCTGTCTATAAAAGGAACGAGAGAGAACTATTTTCACGTGGAATTCTTTTTTTATGTCTTTTCTGTAAAAAGGAGGTGTGTCCAATAATGTCTTTTGAAAAATGCAGAAGACATGTCCCCTTTGTGCTCCTCATAAATTATGCCCCCGATGGAGGGATGTAAAACTTTGGCTGGCTGCAGACTCTTTCCAGTCGCCTCCAGCAAACTGTCTGCCCACAATATGAAGAACAATTTGTGACTGCTTGGCTGTTCAATGAGGTAGGCTGAGTTGTTGGTACAGAACAGGCCCAGACATCCAGACACTAGAGAATATGCAAACACATCCAGAGCGGTTTGCGCAGAGAAAGGAAATAATTTATTAATAATTAATATCTGTGTGGTTGTACACAGCACGAGTGACAGGAAGCCTGTGGAGGAAAGAGGTGCCAGAGGAGGAGCGGGCCAGATGAAGAGAAGCACTGTGGGGGAATAAGAAACATTTTCCTCTGTTTGAAAAATATACAAACTATGATTTACAAATGATCAAACTGCATAAAAACCACAAGTTGTGGTATAAAACAACACTGTAGTGGTGACAATATGTATTCAACCTGAAACATTAGCACTCAATCTAAAGTGAAAATAAGATTCAGAACATCATAAACAGATATGAGGCTGGCAGACAAAGCAAGACGGCAATTTTCAGATGTTTGGGGGTATCTGCTTATAGAAAATGTAAACTATATATCGAAGAATGCAGGACACACAAAAAACCTGGGGTTGTGTCTCTATATATGACATCCTGTAACACCAGTATTCATGTTTTCAATAACTTTAGATGGACGTAAAAAGCCATAAAAATGCAAACATGCCCTTCTGTCAGAGCTTCCTGCAGTCTGACTTTTGTCTCTGTGGGGGAAAAAAAGCTGTCTTTATTATCGGCTGTTCAAAGACAAGCTGCAAGAAAAAGGCAATTTGATTTGATAAGAATTTGGAGTTCCCTGTTAAATTTTTAGTGTGTTTGGTATCTCTGGAACGTCTCCGCTTTTATCTTTTCATATTTTTTGCTATGGGTTTGAAGCGTTCCTGTGAGGGAGGTTTTGTGTTGTGTGTGAGAGCGTGTGTAGTTAATAACTTATGCAACACAGGTCCCCAAATGGGAGGTTGTTTTAATGATTTAATGGACCATTCAAAGGATTCATTCCACTGGGATCCATGGCGGCTATCTGAAAAATATGAGGCTGCCATTTTATAGCTGGCGGGGATTCATGGGAGCTTGTTTCCTCACACCGGGCTGTACCTGTGTTTACGCTGCATTTACCCACTTAAAGCTGATTCATGTTGGAGGTCGGTGGTGCACATTTACACAGGAATAGCTCAGAAGCGTTTGCTCAGACTTGAAAACAACCACAAATGCTTTTTTTTTACTTCCTTCATAAAAGACGTCACACCTATAGAGGAGATAAAAGGCAGTTCGATTTTTATCTCAATTCCCCCTCTCAAGTTCATCTATTCCTCCATGTCCTTCCTCAGCTCACATTCTGGAATAGAGGAAAATCAACAAATTGTTGTGATTCAGAAACTTCCTTTTACCTGCACAGGGGTGAAGCGTATAGGAAGTGCTTTTAATAATATTGAAGTCTTCGCATCTCAAATGCAATTCTTCAATTTTGGAAAATGATGTGGGAACCAAACTGTGATGGAGCAGATGTAAATGATGGAGCAGTTGCACTAGTGGTGACATCAAACTCTAAGATTTCTATATATCCCAAATAAACAAGTCCACCAAACTGAATGGCTAGTCTTCTGTCCCTCTGTTCCTATAGGAGGACTTTATCTCTTTGCATATCACCTGACTCCCTCCATTGCTGCCATCATGATTACTAAAGCCACTAGAGGCAGCCTAACAATAAGAAGCTACAAAAATCATAATGGAATATATCTCTCGGTTGATTATAGACTGGAAGACAATACTCAGGGCAAAGAAGTTCCACAAAGCATGGCCCATTGCTGCAACCAGTATTTATTTATATTATCAGTGAATTGGATGACTCTTTTTTCAATTATTTATTAATTATTTAATCGTTTAGTCTGGATATGCCAGACAATAAAGAAAAAGTTATTTTCAATATTCTAATGTTATGTATTAAAATATATTGTTTTGTGAGATCAACAGCCTGAAACCCAAATATCTTTCGATCAAATGTAACTAGGAAATTGCAACAAATCCACAAGATTGACAAGCTAAAAGGAATTTGTGAATTCATGCTTGTTTTTATTTTCTATTAAATACCCATATTTATATAATTCAGTTCCTCATATTATGTTCACTGTCGTTATTAGCAGACAAAGGTGGATGTTTATTCATGGATGAACTGTGTTACATTGAAGAGCATCGCGCCTCAGCTTGACCTCTCTGATACAAGAGTTCTTTAGTAGCAGTGGAGAACAGTGGGGGAGATGTTTTTCCCACAGGAAACTCAAGTGAATGGCACATTAATTCACAGAGGGTCATGGCGACTTAATGGCACAGCAGATATTAATAAGAAGCTACGTCTCTCATCCTCTGCTTCCTCGCAGTTCTGTCGCCGGCTGTGTTCTCCGCTCAATGAGGCCAATCAGAGAGGAGAACGTTCTGATCTCTCTGTTGCTGCGGCTGGCCTCTAAAATCAGTCGCCATGCAGAGGTGCCGTGTCAGAGGTGCACCAGTCAAGCTGGGAGACTGCTCTGCCTGTTGACATTCACCTCATAGGAGAGTATAATCAAACTGCATCAGACTCAGACGATTCATCTCCGCCCACACAGATAGCTGGCAGTGACAGAGACCAGACTATTTCATCTCCCTGCGTAAACCACTGAGCCCTCATTTTGTTCTGCAGCAGACACGGACAAGAGTCTATACTCCCCACTTATAACCTGGACTGTCTCAATAATTTTTGCAGAGGGATGACTTTATTATTTTTCAGCAATTTGCTTTCTTTGTTGCCTCTTTCCCCATTGCCTGCTGGAGCTGCTGTTGCACGTGAAAAAACATGTGGGACATGTCATCTGAAAGCCGTGACAGTCCTGATATTAAACACTATTACAGAGAGCGACCGCTGCTCTCAAGGCCACAGGTAGAAATTTGAGGGGAGGTCTGAGAGACTAGAGTGTGAAGAAAGAGAGAAGGTAGAGATGGAGGCCTGTGGAGTCAGGATAAGTGGGAAGAGGGAAACAGCAAGTTAGAGTGGAGAGAAATGTGTTTTTAATGTGTTCATATTTTAGTTTCATGCCCATACTGTGGAGGAAATCAAAAAACCATGCTAGCATTGCGTGTCAGACAGCTAAAACATCTGTAGTTTTAATTCTAAAGTCTGATATTTATCTTCCTTCTTTTTTAAAGTAATATCACTTATTTGTTTGGGGATATTTTACTACCACTGCTCACACTCTAGCCTACATTTCATATTTGCCCCTCGTAACCAAAGCTGACAATTGCGAAAAACCACGGTGATATTTTTTTGTCGTCAGTTCACAGTGGAGATCTTAGATCCCACTGTCACATGTTCGTGCCGCTTTGACGTGGAACATCAGACACAGACTGCATCAACATTATGTGGCATGAAATGACTATAGCCGACACAACTTTTTTACAGCCAGAGGCAACACAGACTCATAACACGAGTCAGTCTAAGGTTCCATTTGTATTTTTGTGTCATGGTTTGTGTTTCTTTCCATTCTCCCTGTGGGGTTTAGCTCTCAAAAAAAGCCGCTTCACTAATATCTTGATACTTTAAATAACATTACATAAACACCCAGAGGCCAGTTTTTAAGGAACATCCAGCCAAATGTTCTCTATTAGAACAATCCTTCTGACAAAAAAGTTTTAATGTTCAGTTTTTGCTATCTCCACCAAGGAGGTTGTTTTCACCTCTGTCCAATCGTTTTATTTTTGGGCGTCAGCAGGATTACACATAAACTACTTGACAATCTCCACGAAACTTATCGCAGAAAGGGACAAGTAAGAACCCATTCAATTTTGGGACGAATACAATTTGTTCATTGGTGGAGGAATGACTCTACTGAGTGCCATTCTTGTTTAAAGTGTTTCAGAGAAGTGTTTGACTTGTGACGCAATGTTGTTTGTCAGCAGAAAGTCCTTCATACATAAGATAAGTTATAAATAAGTGTGTGATTTTGAGACTAGATCAGGGCTTTCAAACTTTCCCTGCTGTTCTTTACAGGTATTCCATGCTCTCTGTAATATCAACTCTTGACGTTACCGATCACATAAATATCGCATACTGTGTAATTATAATAATGAAAATATTGATTACTTTGTTGCCGCTTGTGCATTAACGATAAGCTGTGCTTGATCCTCCTACATTACTTTATTGTGCTGTTCAGTTTTTCCCCTTCAGATGGCAAAAGAAATCTCCCTTAGCTGTCCCATTTCCTGGCTTGTCCTCTTTTTTCCTATACAGTATAAAGCATGGGGATATATTACTAAACCCATATTTTAGATTCTCTTTTCTCTTTTGCAACACATTAATGTTTGTAAAAAAGTGAAACTCAAATATGTTTTTGACCTTACATGATAAGAACCAGGTACACATGAAATAATATGAGGCTGTTTTTTTAATTTGAATTGAACTTAATGAAGCAAGTTATTTTCCACTAATTCCTTCATAATTTAATTCTCCTTTTCTTCTAAAGTGGCCAGTTGCTCCTTTGTTCCCTTTAGTCCTCTTTTCTTCCACTCTTCTTACATCAAAGTACCAGAAGGATCCATTAGTATTTTATTGTTACCTGATCACCCGACTAAATTACTCCGTAAATTGCGGGCTGCATTACTAAGTCTTGTAAAAACCACAGATGTACAATACAGTTAATTCTTGCGGGCGCACAGTGCAGAACGTCACATGCTCGGTGAAGGACATTTTGCGATAAACCTCTCATTACGCTCGCAGCATGGTGTCAGCAGTGTTTGTGTGTACACCCGCATGCCTGCATGTGTGTTTGATTAGATGATAATTAAAAGTCAATTAGCCTACAGCCCAGTGGGTGACTGACCTCTCCAAATGCTGAAAGGATCAGGGATGTGGAATTCTCCCTGAGCTCATTATTTACCATGACACTGTCTCCTACTGTCTGTCCACCTGTCTGCAGCTGCGTCTCTGTTTGCCCCATTACTGGATACAGGGAATGAAACACTCGAGAGCATCATCACATATATCACTGCTGGAATGATTGACTGCACGGCCCCCTGCTTGGGTTTATTGGTTAGTCGGAGTGGGATAAACACAGATCTGTCCTCCAACACATCATCTACCACTAATACCACTTAATACTGCAATTTATTTTCCAGTGGAAGGCGTTATTGGCCGCTGCAGAGAGTGGTCCTGAAAGTGTTGCTTATTCCTGCTGCGACTATGACAATCTGTTCATCTGCAGGGCTGCCACCTCTCAAGCACAAATGATGGAGATCTTCTGATCTCATGCCACTCATGCTCTGATGTTTCATCTTGGCCAATAATGAAAATAAAATAACATTAAACATAAACATAACAACTGCAAAAAAAAAAACTAGATAAATGAGACCAAATGGAGGCTTAATGAGGAGAGAGGAGCGGCAGGTATGAGGTGAGGATGTCATTATTTTAAAGGTTAAACATGGCCGGTTTGGAAGGGATGACACTCATTTCACACAGTGCAGAAGCAAAAACACACAGTTTGAGGTTAGGTTTATTGGAAACTGCAAATTGACCAAAGGCTAATGTGTTTGTGAGTGGTGGTTGGCCCTGCCATTGGCTCACGACCTGCTCTCTTGCTCAGAGACAGGTGGGATTGACCCTTCAACCTTCAATAAATGAATAGATGGAGGATTTATTGTCTGGTAAAACAATTTTTGCAGTATTTATTATAATTGCATTTGTACACATTTTTAAAAGATACTTGACTTTACTCAGGTTGATTCATTTTAATTAAAGAGATTATTTAATCATCCATCCATTGATTAGCTATTGCACTTATCCTTGCAGGGCATGTTAGGAGGCCCGGAGCCGAAACCCCACCAACGATATATCACAGGAAGAGAAAGAGACGAGAAGTAAAACATCAGTGCTCACTCTCTTCTGTTTAAATTTCTCTTTGTCATGCACTGCAGGAGAAAGGAGATCACACCTCACTCAAGTATAACACTTCCACTGGGAGACTGTTGGGTGGATAATGTGAAATGCGAGTGTGATGGTACACTCTCTACTATTCGATTCACAACTTGCTGCTTGTTTTCTTCCGATGTGTTGCAAATATTTCCTGGCCAGACAGATACATGTCTACCACACAAACCAAATTATTCCTGTTAGAATTATTCTAATTAATCAGGGCCCGAGCACCAACGGTGAGAGGCCCTATTGAAATTGTAAGGATTATTCTGAGAGTAATGCAGACCTAAGTTATTTTCGAGGATGACGACAGAATGAGAAAAATGAAAATCAGGTATTGAAAAGCTGTTTATGTCTCGAGGGATCGGAGGGGTTGGAAAAATGAAGTGCCTCTATATGTGTAAAGTTAAAAGATGCAAATCAGTGATTGGGATTCAGAACAAGAAAAGTATGGTGATAGAATCTGCAGAACTACATCACAGTTTGCTTTTTGTCCTCGAGCCGACACGTATTTGGGGACTGGAGGGAAAGTTGGCACCTGCTTGTAAGATGCATGCTCCACTAAGGCCAAACACTGGAGCTGGCTTAGGAGTTTCCTGTTACCAGCCTCCGAGCCTAAAAGCAGGCTGTTAGTGTGGTTCCCCGAGGAGATAACCGGACAAATTGAAGGATGCTCCCTGATGGGTTATAAGCAAGGAAAGTGAGAAGTGGATCAGCGGTTTTTATCGCTTCGGGATTTCACTTCGGCACGACTTCCTGCAGGTTCACATTAGCAAAAGATGAACATTTAGTGATGAGTGCTTTTCTTATGCATAAAAACTATCCGAGGGGAGTCTCTGAAAGGTTGTGAAAAGGCTTTCAGTGTACCTCCGATCTTGGATGGGCTCCCTGGGACACGCTGGCTCTTCTGCTCGTGCTGAAATGCCTCATCACGAACTAAGAGTGACGACACAGCTGGCGGTACATGCCAGACTTTTTCTTTATTCATGAAGTGAAACCCAGGAGGCGGAAAGTTGTGTTTTCAAGGTGGTACACATTTTTATCTACATTATTTATACTTTGTTGTAATATTAATTCATGTTTCCAGGAACACATGTTATGTACTGACTACTGAACATTGAGTAATTTATATGAAATTACTTGATAAAGTTAAAGAGCACTCTGTTAACTTAGAATCGCACTTAGAATTATGGTGTAGTAAAAACAACACAAAAGATCCAGAGTTATCTTTTTATTCTATACATTGCTCCCTCCAGTCAAAACCTGTTTGCCTACATTACCAACAATGCAACTTGGCTCTCCAAAATTCAGCAAGGGTTTAGGGTTCATTAAAAACAGGGGTTTGCTCATGGGCATCGGATCATTTGAGTGCACAACTAAGGCTTTACATTTCAGCATTTTGCATTAAGCTGTTGCTCTAAACCAAAAAGACTGTCTTCCAAAGAAAAGTTATAACATCAGTGTTTTCAGCAAATCCCACAAATGACAATCAAGGGATTCAAGCATGAAGTCGAGGACTTTGTAGGCTTTAGTGATGACTGAGGTCCACTAACCTGACTAACTTAAATACTTTACCCGGGCTTGAACATTTCCTAAATTTAAACACTCTTTTGTGCCTAAACGCTACCAAACCTTAACCACAGTGAGAGATTATGAAAAATGTATTTTTCAGTACAGTCAAGGTACAGATATATTTCGGCTTGCTGCTGCTTCTCTGTCTCATGTGAGAGGGGAAACAACATATTTGTGTTGTTTAATATGGACGATTTCAAAGCTTTCACATCAACAACACAGAAAAACGAGTTCAACTTTAATGGTTTGATCATAATTATAATACAATAATACAGGTTGTCTTTTTAATGCAGTAAACACTTAACACCTTGAAACGGGAGACTGTTATTCTTCACGCTGTCTGTCAACAACACTTATTTTGACACTTACAACACCCACCCAGTCTCCTTTATCATACAGCCAGGTAATTAGTGTTAATTATGAGACAGGTAAGTGAAAAAATGATTAATTAAATGGACTGCAGTGTGTGTATGTGTGTGTGTGTGTGTGGGGGGGGGGGGCTGTACAACACAAGTTTGCTTCTCAAACAGAAGTAATAGGATTGCAAGTCAAATTGAAAATAATACAGTCATAGAATACAAATGCAGGGAGAGAAAGAGTAATGAATTGACATTAACCAACAGTAGACGTGACTCACACTTGTGCTTTGTGCCAAATGCAGAGTTTGAGGACTCTATTCACTTCTGACATTATTAAGTTGATGTTATCAGCGTGTTTAAGTGTTCGTATTATGGATGAGGAGCTGCTTTGTTGGAGCCAAAATCTTGATTTATAGGCCTGGCGGCTTGTTTTGCATTTGCAGTCTCAGGCAATCGGTATGCTGACTTGTTGCTCACGTGCACTGAGACAAAATACTAAATATGCATGCAGCACTCTCATCTCACAGCTGGATGTCCCCTTTAAATATCATACTTAATATAAACAGCCAACCACAGCCCTGCTGCATACAGCCTCTGTCGGTAGTTGGGAGCTCATTAATCATTCTCTTTCCAAATAAAGAACATTATTAATCTTGCCGAGGTGCTGGCTTGTCCACATGCATGAGCCGACAATATATATGTCAATATCAGCCAGTCAGTGTCAGGTTATATATTTATTTAT
Source organism: Limanda limanda (assembly GCF_963576545.1). NCBI lineage: Eukaryota > Metazoa > Chordata > Actinopteri > Pleuronectiformes > Pleuronectidae > Limanda > Limanda limanda. The sequence continues at coordinate 8,015,912 of NC_083652.1, forward strand.
TGTTATTATTCCCCCTGTAGAAAGGCATCCTGTTATTTGCTACAGGCAACCATTTTTCTTGCTTTGCCCGAGCTCTACAGAGACATAATGAATGTTAGTGTGAGGAATCCCACTGGTGCACCTGCTGATGATGATAAAGACTCAGTGGAGGGAAGATAAGTCAAGCGCTACCTCAAGCTGATGATAAATGCTGCACTCGCCAACTCCCGATCCATATCGAATAGGGACCATCTTGCAGCGGTCCCTACTTCATAGTTGGTCATTGACGCGTGTCAAAATGCTGATTATCCGACCCATTAGCACAACACCCATCTCAGGTCGCCCCATTTATTTGGATCACAACTATCATGTTTGTGACTGTAATTGCACAGTTAACAAACTAGAACAACAGCATGTGCTCCAAAATGCCTCTGTCTCACTTCCCACTACAGATGTCTCCGCAACAAGGAAACACCTGCACACACAGATAAGGTTTAAACAGTAGCCGACTAGCAAAGCTGTCTATAACAATAGTAAACAGATTTATTGACTTGATGTATTTGTTCAGTCTCCTCTTCAGTTGAAACCACATTGTGTTAAAGTGTTATTCTTGTCATTCACTGGAGATGAGTAACTTGTGCATTATGAGTAAACCTTTTCTATAACACCTGCATTTTCCAGCTAATTTCTTGGAAACTTTCTTAATAATTTTCTAAAAAGCCAAAAAAAGGCAGTAATTAGCTCTAAATCATTAGAAGAGATCTTCAGATTGTAAATAACCAATTGTGATTAAATTGATGTTCATGTTTCACATTGGTGGAATTGTAAGTTTACCTATAGACTTTAGCTGCACACACTCTTGGCCAGTTTCAGTCAGTTTTGAGTCTTTAAAATGGACATTTTAACATTTCTATGGTGACTGGGCATCAGTATTGAGGAGGATTGTGTTATATGGACTAGAACAGAGCAGCTGATAATAGACCTTTGCAGAGCGGTTTATGATCTCGAACCTGCATCTACTGCAGCCCTCAATGTAAATGTCATATTTTATTATACTTACTAACCACTTGTAAGGTATTACTTCTATATATTGTTTTGGGTCAGAATAGAAAGGAACATGAATGGAAAACCACTGAGCTCAATAAACCTCCAGCTTCAGACGGACCGATCATTTATCACTTCATACATTTTCCCACTAGCAGCCTATTTACAGAATCAGCATTTATTCAGTATATCTGCTGGGAAAGTATGACCAAATATGGCAGAGTAAATATAATATTCCAATCTTTTCAAAGTAGAATCAAAAAATGCTACACAAAATTAGGTCAGTCAAAAGCTTTCCAAAAGCATGATCCCAGGTTTCCTGTTTTTCGGCAGAATAGTTCGGTTTGGTCACTTACAGTATGTGACGTACAAGCCTGTTTTCCCAGTCACAGGAACATGTTGCAGGGGTCAAATCTGAAATGATGGACTTCAAGCCAGATGGACTCAGCTCCTCACCATTCATTCCTTCTGTGGAGAAACCTTACGACTTCTACCACGGCACAAACTCAGACACTGACACTGGTTCAAACACCAAGGAAAGAAAGAGGAGAATCAATACCTCTCTGTGGATGAAGGGGGTGGAGGTCATTGGAGAAATTTCATTCAGATTCATTTTTCTCCCTGATTTGAGTGAGGTAATGTTGCCTGCTGCTTTATTCCGTAAAGGTGATGTGCTGAAGGTGACCCCGATTCTCTCCATTTCCTTCCTCATATGTTGCGGTGAAAGTGGCTCCACGCTGCTTCCCTCCCTATTTGAAAAAAGGCCAGCAGCTTGTGATTGAAGGCCTGACATTTGTCACTTTCCTCTGTAGGAGGTGCAGGTCGAGGGAGAACTTGCCCTGCCGTTGACATTTTCTGGGACTGATATATTTTTTTATCGATATTTTCATGAAGTAGAAATGTGAGCTCTTGTCCTTTCCTGTCCAACAGTAGATAATTTGGATATATTGAAATATTCCTTATGAGGCAACATGAGGGTGTTACCTCACGCTCTGAAGACCAAACCATGTTACAGAGTAGAGCTGTGAAGGCACAGACGGACTTAACCAAACAGTCATCGTGATATTGTTTTTATACTTGTTCTGCAGATATTATTGTTGTAGCACAGCCTCATAAATCATGCAGGACTGAAACAATAGTTTTCCTTCTGGCGTGAACAAATTGGACCAGATGTAGCTGCTTCACGCTGCAGTTAATAATCTCTTTGGATATCTCCTTCAAAATTGGTTTCCTGACGCAGGTGGAGTTCGGTCTGGTTTCAGACCTGTATATCTCCACCCAGTAGGCCTACAGCACAGAGTGCAGGTAGACACAATAAACAGGTGAGGGCATTGGCAGGATTTTTAACCTTGATTCTAAAGATGCTGAATCTAAACGTGTTCAGTATTAAGGTTTGGCTCTTGTTTTACTTGTGCTTAAATGTTATTGTGTCAGTAAAGTTTTAGCTATTGGTCTAAAAAAGTAACTATCTAATATATCGTACATGTATATTTCTTAAAATATTGGAAGCAGTTAAAACTAGTTTCAATGCCTAACCCCAATTTACACTTTAATTTAGAAAACATATCAGGACACATCATCATTATCTATTACTTATTCAAGCAACACATTTTCTGTGCTTGGCCACCTGTGATTGCTGGTCCCTGTGAACAGCCTGTAATTGAGTGCAGCACACTGGCTGTGCTACCATTTGTTGCATGTCAAATGAAAGCCTTTCCAACAGAAGAAGTCAAGGTACAGCTGTCAGGATGAGATAAACCAGGGAGCAAATTTTATTAAAAGAATGAGCTTTTACCGTCAATTGTGCATACTGATACTGCTTCAAAAAACGGCTGTAGATGTTTTTCTTAATTTTAAACGTGCATTAAATGTCCATATGTCAGCCCTGTCGGGTGGTTAACTCAAACAGAAGACAATGCCAGGTAGGGCTTTCATTTTTTATTTGAAAATCGAACTTTGAACGTGGGGGAAACGTTGTATTTGAGCTGTAATGTCCCATTTAAATTTAAAATATACAGTCTAAAGAAGATCAAACAGATAAATTTTGTGTCATTTTACACTTGTTCGATGCAGACTTTCGAAAAAAAAGACCCCTGGTGTCAGGTTGAATTATGGGATGATAAGGAAAAGTCCATTGCTGTCCCTTCAGCAATTAAAAACATATCAGTCATAACTTAGAAAAAGGTCAGTCTTAGGCGGCGGTCATGCCTGGGCGGATTGGTCACTGCCTACACCTTTCCCTTTTTTACTTTTGCTTGAGAGGTGCAGTCTTCTCCTAAACGATAGCTGTCGCTGCAGAGAAAAAATTCCACCGGAAAAAACACAGAAGAGGAAACACAAAAAGAAGAGTTTTGGCAGTGGCCTGCCTCCTCTAGGAAGACCACTTCAGGCCTGTTCACTCTTGTTTGCCATGACAAACCGGTCTCGGTGGTTTCCTATTTCCCAGACTGTTCCTTGTTTTCTTGCCAACAGTTTTTCTTATCTCCCTCCAGGAGGCATCTGGGAATCTCTACACTTCCCTATTCAGGGGTCATATGTCTGTAGAGACGGACCATGTTCGCAAACTCTTGTCTTCAGGGAATGCCGAACAAAAACTAGGCTTAAGATTCCTTTTGTAACTATTTTCTTGGTCTGCCAATAACACATGCAAATACTGAATAGATAGCACACACATGCATAAGAGTTACTACTCACATAGATACACAAGAGGAGCTATAATATGTTGATTGGTAGTTTTTTAGTGATGCAGAAGCTTGTGCTGCCAATATACACTGATTTGATCATCTGGACAGAAGACACATTGCACATGGGGAATGTTTGCAAAAAATTTAATCTGATTTCACATCACTGTGTCTGTCTGCCCTGCATATAAATAGGACAAGCTAAAGGAAATGTATTTTTATATATTTGGCATATCTGTTCTTAGTGATTCCTAATGTTACCGCTCATCTATTTCCCATCACTTTATCCAATTTTCTGCAGCTGAAAGAGACAATGCAAACATTGACATTTTTTTTCTCTCTGCTGCGGACAAGAATCTGCAGGAAATCCAGGCTTCCGCCATGAGAACTCCATTGTGATGGATCGTAATGGAGAGAGACATCACACAGTTTTGACATATTGGAAATGCAGGATCAGCTATATTCAATCCTGCAGATGGCTCCCCAATTAGACTTTGGCTGTCCGTGTCACTTGTCCTCTCACCGCTGCTGTAATATTGTCTGTATAGCAGAGGGGACCCATCGTCATGTTATTATTTCACTTATATGCAAATCAGATGCTCGTCTTGCACAAGCCTGACCCCCCTCAGCAGCACGGGCTGCTTTATGCCCCACATACATAGAATCTGACTTTTACGAGCCGGAGGATTAGTAGGAGCACCAACTTCACAGACGGAGACATAACCGATGCTAAGTGTCTGTGCAAGGTGTTGGGCCACTAAAACAGCCTCATCGCAGCTCTGCGGGGATTCTACAGGCCGGGGGAACTCATTTGCATTTAGGTTCAGTTGGGTTGAAATCCGGAGATGGCAATCCTGGATTCCTATCATCATGAAAGAGACTCCTCCCATTTAGATATAAATGTTTCATAAAAGGATAAAGGTGATCGCCCCCTCAGCAGAATAACTCTTATGGATCCCCTCAGTGTAGTGAACACTGAGGCTTGTGTCTGTACATCATACATGCACTCGCCCACTTGAAGAGAATGTGGTGTTTGTAATGAGAGCTTTAGGCAATGCAACCCAATAATGTCCCTTTGTACAAGAAACACCAGCCAGCTGAGCAGTCTTTGTGACTGAAGCTCCTGGCTGCCACCCATGCCTCAGCAATGAACCCTGCCTCAAAGTCACTCAGGTATTCTCCTCTTGCCATCTTAATTCAAATTCAGAATCAACCGGGCCTGCTCAGCATTTTTATACAGAGAATGGTTTGATGTTAAATACGTAATGACACCATGGAGTGCACCTCTGTGGAAGCATCTGCATTCGATGTTTCTCTAATCACTTATTCAGGTTTTTCTTCTAATTTCTTCGCCTGCCTGCAGCTTCTGAGTGTTCCTCCCCTGTTTGATACTTTATATGAATATCAAAGAGTTGCAGTGATGGTGAAAGCAGGATGTTGGGAGGACTTTTGATTATCTAAGACTTATCCAGCAGACTGTCGTCCACCAGACACTCGGCCTCAGTAAAGCTGGAAACATTCGGTCGGCTGTTCCCTGATTAAACTCTCCTTTTGTTTTTACTTCATTATTTATTCTGCTGCTGTGTTCATGTTAGCCCCGTTCTGTGTGCTCCTTCTAATCAGCAATGACTTATTCATCCCACGTGTAATTTTTGCACAACACGTACTGTGGTCGCTATGAGCCGTCTGAGATACCGGCTGAATGAATATGCAGATTTGAATGTGTTTTTTTTTTTAGAGAGAAAACTTAGAAGAAACTGGGAAGCATTGTCAATTCAGTCCATGCTTGTATTGTTTCCATTTTCCCTGTTCTCCATCTGGCCAACAAAGCTCTGGGCATTTTCTATCAACTGGTGGGATAAAAATTCTCAGAGACCACGACACCAGACTTCTTTAAATAAGTGAAGATTGACCAGTGGGAGAAAGAATTTAGAAGTCTAGAAGCCAGAACCCACGCTGTAAAACTTTTAAAAACAGGCTATTTCAGCCATTGTGTATCAAAATGTCTCAAACCATTGCCAAAAACTGTCCATTGTTTCTTTCTTCTTCTTTTTTTTACCAAACCATGGCAAGAAACGTATTTTCTTCTCAGTATATCTGAATAGCCCTTTGAGGCTCAGTTGCTGTAAAAGTTCTGTCAAATCTTTTTTTATTACTTCAAGTTTCATTACAGTGGAATGTGCTGCTCTTCACTGTGTTGTGGGTGGAGACGGCTATGAAAAAGTGCAGAACAAGTTTCCTGAGCTGAGGAGTGAGATGTTTGAGGTTGGGTGCATTTGAAGCAGATACTTGTGTTAAGACAGGTGGTGTATATACTGAGTGAGCTCCTGAACAGAGACATGTTGGGAGTCAGCTGCAAAAAACTCCACTACCACGAAGCAAAGTAAAAACAGTGGTGCACAGTGGGACAGGAGATGAACAAAGACGGCTTCTGTGGGGGGAGAGAGATCCTTCACTTTAGCCTCTCTCTGAATTGTTTCTGGTAGTTTTTCCTCACTCGAGTCAACGGTTAAGGGCAAAAGGATTTTGCACCCAATTAAGTTGTATTAGGCAAATTGTGATTTGTGAATAAGGGCTATAGGAATAAAATTCGGTGGACTGAGCACATATTTTTACACTTGTCAAGCTTTACAGAATTTGAACAAATGCATTTCATAGTCCTGATCAGTATTTATGATTTCAGAAAGAACATTTTTATTGCGTTGAATCTAACAGAAAATCAACCCATTCTTCAAGTCCCATCGTAAGTGTTCCTCTTGGCTGCAGACAGCTTCATATTTATGTTAATTCACAAGCTGATTACGTATCTGTGTGGAAACGCCCAATTACTTAGAGACTAACTTGCAAATAGACGGTGTTGACGTGCGTTTGATTATTATTTCGGGCTCATGTGGTAATTATAGTTTCACACAACAGCAACAGGGAATCCTCCTCGAGTCCTGGTGTTCTGATCAACCCACTACTTCACAATTTAATAAGACTGAAACAATCAATCAGTGGAGAGCAATAGTAAAAAAAACTCCCAGTCCCTTATTACTGCTTAACCTCTGGTTGGTTATTTCACTGAAAACTTTCCTTAACTAGCAATTTAAAAAAGATAAACCAAATTTTTGCGATTCCCATACATTCCCTCACAGCTTTTCTCTTGATGGCCACTGGTTACACACAATCTTTTAAGTGGTGGCCCCAAATTGATTAGTAATCACTGTGATCCGCGGCTATTTGCTTTCTGTCGACATTATTTCACGGACCAGTGACTCTGCTACAGAGCAGATATGAAATGCTGCCCCAGCACAGCTGCTGTCAGGACTCTATATTACATTGTTATTATTCCAGGGTTATTCCTTCTCATTTCTAGGGAACCTAAGCCAGAATCTCTTATTCATGAGGGGGAGTCACTTACCCAAGGACGAAGCTTGGCAACTGAAAGAGTTTCTTCCTTGTCACAATGTCAAGATATTTTCTTTAAGAGAGGCTGCCCACGTTTCTATATGACAACATTAACTCTCTTTCATACTTATACGCAGTGTTGGGAAGGATACTTTCAAAACGTATTCCGTTACAGAATACAGAATACATGCCCAAAAATGTAATCTGTAACGTATTCCATTACATTAACTAATCTGAGTAACGTATTCTGAATACTTGGAATACTTCCGGTTTGTATTGCATTTTTTAAGTGTATGATTGCGGCGTTGTTATAGTCAGTGGAGAAGCAGCAGTTTAAACTCTCTCTCCAGCTGGATGTCCGGCTCCCATCCACTCCCACCTCTGTGCCGGCCCCACCGGAGGCTGAAGGACCCCCCCCCCCCCCCCCCCCCTGCGCCAAGGCTGCCTCGCGCCGTGCTACGATCGTTTCGGCGTCGAGTTTATTTTTTTTTGCGCTTGACGCGAGCGTATCGCTCCATGAAACACACTGAAAAATGATTTTAAACGATATTGATGACATTTTATATGATATAAATGATAAAGTATGCGTCCCATAGTTTGTATTCCCCTTCTGTTGTCCTGGAGTTTTAATTTTACCAATTTTACCGATCACATTATTAAATGCCCCCCTCTGCCCATCCACTACAGACACACAAGCAGTCATAAAGATAAAAAGAGAGGGGGGGGCGGAGAATACGTAATTTACCCTCGACACCCGACATTGAACGGAGAGAACAGCGGAGAAGTTCTTGAAGATGGATGAAATTAAATTGGGACGCGGTTGCAGTTAATGTTGGAGCAACAAGTGACTAAATGCTTTTATACTACTTGGTCAACGGGTGATATTATTAGCGCTGCCCGGCGCTTCAGCGTCCGGTGTGAACCCGGCGTGCCTCGCTGGTCTCCTGCAGAGCCATGACAGCGGAGCTCTGGAAGCGCAGGTCGGTCTTCTCTCACCAGGTGCTGGAAGGGCAGCTTGCGGATCAGCAGCTCCGTAGATTTCTGGTAGCGACGGAACTCTCTCAGAGCCTCGGTCCCGGGCCTGTAACGGTCCCGAGCGGGTAGCGGTGAGGCTCCTTCACGCCGCCGGGGGCCCGGGCGCTCTTACGGCAGCCCTGGTCTCCAGCTGCTTCCTGGGGGCTTTGCCGCCGGTGGATTTACGAGAGAGTGAATAAACTCAAGAAGTACCGTCATGTAATCCACTGATTTCAACAATGTAACTGTATTCTGAATACCATCTATTTAATTTGTAACTGTAACGGAATACAGTTACTCGTAATTTGTATTCTAAATACGTAACGCCGTTACATGTATTCCGTTACTCCCCAACACTGCTTATACGCACATAGTCAATACAATGTGGGTGCATATGTCTCTGCTGTATTTCTATTCCACCATAAATAAGATACAGTACTAGGGTTAGAATTTTCATTCCTGTACTGTTGACAGCCGTGGCATTGTGTTTCTGAGTCCTCCCTGTTGTTGTGTATAATAAATACAGGTTTGGCCATAATTCACGTTGCTTATTATGTTTGAACAAATGTTTGTGTCTGATGGGGACAAGCTTTTTTCTCAATTATTTGGTTGCCAGGGTGATGAATCCCGCCCCATCTGATAGTATATTCTTTACACAAAGCGCTCGGAGCGATTCCACAAACTAGTCAGAGCACTCAGAATAAAGACAGCACTTTTTCTCTCGACAGCCTCATTCGCTCTCTTCTTATTTGGAACAAATAGATAAAAACTGCATTGTAGTTACATACCCCAACTCGAGAACATAAAAGTAGACTATGAAATTATTTTACATTACCTTGGGTGCCCCCTTTGACTTATCGTATAAAAGATTTTTCTGACACATAATCTCTGGAAGTGAAAATGGTTCTCAATGGAAATCAATGTCAATATAATTATTATAACTACAATTTTACCAAATAAAAATAGACTCAAACATGTATTAAATTCCTTCTTCACAACCCATTACACCTGAATATGGATGAAAACTGCAACTTGAACTGTTTGGTGGAAGCATTCGACCATGAGACAGTAATTCTAGCTCGAGAGGGAATTACAATTCTCGTCTGACGCACAAATCTGGGATTCATCAATATGTTCGTACCTAAATCTGTTCGCACCCTGCAAACAAATTCAGAACTTCCTCAGACCATGCGTACGCACAGTGATGAAGGCTTTGCTGTCCTGTAAAATGTAAAGACGCAGTCTTTTAACTAAGTGCAAAGTATATTAAAACACTTGTTTCAATAAAAAAAGGCATTAATAGAAAATATTTTATTCACTAATACATTGAAAATTACCATAAAATTGTCACCCTTTAATCCTCATCATTTATTATCATACACAAAATATTCCGCTATACCAGTTGAGATAGTTCACTTAGTGTACAATACAGTATATGAGCATGTTCATATTGAAATGTAACAGTTTTGGGTTTTGTCAAAAATATTAATCGGTCACTTCCAGCAATTTCTGGTGCCTTGAAATTGCACATCTGTAGCTATTTGAAACTGGTTAAAAACACTCAGATATGAGAGCTTATAAAGCTATATTTATAGTGTACAGTTCTGGGTATATAGAGGTGCGCTGCAATGATACGCCCACACACACGTCGTAACAGAGCTCACGTTTGGGCAGCTCAAGGCTCGTTGGATGTGCTTGAACACAGATGGCGGCCAGCTTCTTTTTACGCCTGAGAAGGTGTGCAGAATTATCCTGGTGGGCTGTGTCCTGCACAACTTATGGATCATGGCATCCTTTAACCACCTGGAGCAGAACCACAACCAGACAGGCAGGAAGATGCATAGCCAAATGCGGGGCTTCCTGGCAGGGCTGCAGTGCTGGCTCGCTATGCTTCAATACGGCACCTTTATTAATGGCAGGTTCAAATATTATTTAAAAATGTATACTGAATAAAGTTGTGAATTAATTCACTTTTCCTTTTGGGTTCATCCTAATTTTTCCGAAGCAAATGAGATGCACACATATTCAGTCATGCACTAATTTATTTGCGAGGAAATCCGTTAAGTGTTTCAGTCTCGCAATTTCCTTCACTGCATCCATAGCCAGCTGATTTTACACCACCTCCAGACTCCAGGAAAGAGGACTGTGTGGACTGTGTGTCTGGCGCTAGCAGCTTGGACTGAAAGGTCATCTGCACGTCATCCTCTGCTCCTTCATCCTCCGCTCCTTCATCCTCCGGGGCCTATAAATTATATTGTTTAGCCCAATTAATTAACTGTTGGAGGCAGCAATGCCATTTTCATTTAAATGAAATGTTGTTCTGATTGAATTGCAATCGTTAATTACAAAAGACAACAGAAATTGCGAGTATTATCTCAACAATTATGAAATAAATGACCTCTGGGTGGAGGTTCTTGGTGGCAGCATCACTTTCTCCCTCATTCATTGCACAAATTGCACCTCCATCCTGTCAGATCCTTTATTCCTCCTCCTCGTCCCGTTTCCTTATATTTTCACTTGTCTGCGATTAATTTTTTTTGCATCTACATTGATGTCAAACCATTATTTTTAACACGAACCTTAGGGGACAAAGAATTCAGCGCCTCAGTTATTGCAGCCCACGCTCAATTTTTTTTAAACGTCATCACACTGGAGAACACGCTATGGACAAGTGTGCCTCTGTGGCTTCCACTTAATACACAATTATTTAATTTCTTCAGTTTTTTACCTTTTGGGGCCATTGTTTATAACTTTTACTGTTCAGCAAACAGATGTCCTTATGTAGAGAAATAGAAGCATGGCAGTATGTAATTTCCATATAGCGGGCACGCGCCTGTCAATTTAGAATGGTTCTGATTCACAAACATACGCAAAGGTGGTGAGAACACAATGTGCTGGTGTGCACGTGTCACGTCTCTGGCAGTGTTTTGCCCACCCACTCATTTTTGTGCAGAGTAAGAAAATTAGCGAATGAGGCCCACTGCATTATTGCTTATATATAGACATTGTCAACATTTCAACACAAACTTTTTGATATTCTTTTTGATATTTATTTGTTCTGCTGGTAATTTTCCGAGCATTGCTAGAAGAGAGCCTGTGACCCAAGCATTTCATTTCCAACGACTGTAAAAGGAAATTGTTGTGCATATGACAATAAACTCTTGAAACAAGACCATGTTGTCAGTTGCCTCTTATAAAACAGCAACCTGCCGGACACGGTTACGAGCAGTTGTGTTTGACACCCCTCCCTCTGCTTGTCAAGTAAAGGCTCGTTGAGTTTATGAATGTGTTCATATTTCTCCCAGCGAGGCACGTTACACACAGCTGCCCCCGCAGATGAAGAGTCACAGAGCTTTGCTCTCAAGCAGGGATGTGGATTTAGAAGCGGAGCTTTTTAAGCAGCAAACCTTCACACTCTGTCCAGCCGACAGTTTGGCTACATGTGGTCGATGCAGCCATGTGAGTGATAGCAGTTCGACCGGGATACAGAAGTTACAGGGAAACCCTTCAACATACAGCTGGGATGAGAAAGTGTTCACTAAAACTCCATCAACAGACAACATGGCTGATATTAGACAGGGTTGTCATTTTTCATAAAATTTCTGCAAACCATTTTTTACAGCAATACGATTATTTAAATGGATGCAATTTTATTGTATTTCAGAAGTGAAGCTACATTGAAACATGAAATCTATTGTACATTTTTGCATACAAAACGCTTTGTAGGGAGAGGATTGCTTTATTGATCTCTGAGATTGCCAAAGGCATCACTATGCTAAAGTACATCGTGCTAACATTATGTTTTGTAGTTGCAATAATTACTTTATACAGCACAAATTATAACTGACATTGAGAGAATGGCATTAGTTTTGCAGATATTTCTTCATAAAACAAATGAATAAACTGGACAAATTGATTTCAACTTGCTGATGACGCTAGGGCAAGTCAGATGATCCGCAAAGTCAGGAAGCGTCATCCTCTTGGATCAATGAATGTAGTTAGAAATTATTTTCTCTGGATTAAAGTGATGGAAGGAACAGAGAAATTGCAGTTCACTGCTAGTATGGTGTAAGGAATGTGTTGCAGCCCACCAGTCTACATCCTTTCTTGTTCTTTGGCAGCTGTGGCTCTGCAGGTTGCCTCCTTATCCAGAGGATGGTGGCGCCTTCAATCTGCACATGAAATTGGTCTCTGCTGTGATTGTGTGAATGGGATGTTTGAGTGATAGAGAAGTGCATTTGAACGTGTGGGAATAGGTGATTGTGACTAAAAGTGCTTTGAGTGGTCCAGAAAAGCTCTACATCAGTGCAGTCCAATAACCCACTGCATTGGCAGTGAATGTCGACAATGTATAGGGTGTATGATATAGCTACGGACCAATATAAACATAATTCCCTGGTATGCTGGACTGGTTTAGAGCATATGTCGTTGTTACAGCATTTAATGAGTTATTGAGCATTTGGTTTTCAACTGCAAGCCTCATTGGATATTAATGGATAATGAGGCTTTGCTGGTGGTATTGATCATATCAGGGTTTCAGGAAGCGCCACCTTGTTGTCAGGTCAATAGTGTGGTCGAAGAAAGAGCTGATGTGCAGAAAAAGCACGTTAACCAGGAGAGCACTTCTTCCCATTGAGCGATTAAACCTCTCTTTAATGATTCATCACGAAATCCCTTCTTCATCACAATCGCTGTGTATGCAGCATGTCGTAGCAGCCGCTCAGACCTGGCATCCTTCTCCATACCTTTGTGAAGAAGACAAGACGTGTCATCCAGTCAGATGAGTTAGTTTCCTGCGGGTGATTACGAGCCGCCATCGGTCCCCACCCATGGCCCATTCTTTAGCCTTGCATCAGGGCGAGCGGAGGCAGCGACACTGTGACAGGTGAAATAGAGCCCTACCAGCCATCAGCGAGAGGCACACTAAAAATAATGACTGAGGGTGAGACGTGACTGAAGAGTTTGCGTTGACAGCTGGTCCATAGCTATATCTGGACACACTCTCTGCACTGACAGGACTGACATGCAGGGAGAGATGGAGGAGCCGGAGAGAAATATCATTTATATATTTAAATTTCTCTCCACCTGCGAGAAGAGAGGGGGGTTGAAGTGAATGATGAGCAGTACATTTCTTCCTCACAGGGTAAAAGATGTTAAACCCAACGTACCTTCTCTTTCGTTTGAAGTCTCTCCGAGGCAGCGCTTCATGGATGTTGAGGAGCAGTATGTAGTGTCACAGAATCCTGAATCAGATGCATCTTAATGCACCTTTCTATTTTCTGTACAGAATTACTGGAAGTTAGGGAATTGTGATGCATGTGTGTCTTTCAAGGAGGAGACATATGATGCTTATACTCCGGGTGATAATTCTATTTTGTGTCAATGCTTGAAATGTTTAAATGCTCTAATGCTCAGAGAATTGATCCCTTTCCACACACTGTCCATTGCTGCAGCTCCTCCTTTCAGCCTCTGTCTGAAACATTTGTCCATGTTTCTTAAACATAAATCCATAGAACAGACTGCTCATCACTAATTCAGATGCTGTAGGGATTTAATGAGCTGTGAAAGCTTTCCATACAGCATAAAGTAGCTGTGCTCCATAGATACTGTTTGAAACACTCACATTCCTTCATTGAAATATGCTCATATTTCAAACAAAAGACTTGGTGCGGATGTGATGCAACAGAGGATTAATGCAACAAAATTGGTACAATACATAATGTTTAATATGTATAAAGTATATGAAAATCCTCAAATCAGTCTTTGTTGATCCATGAATGGCGGAGATTCTGAAATCACACATCCAATTACGTACATACATTTAAATTAGGCCATTTTTTTTCAAATTAATTAAATAATGAATTAATGAAATAAAAATGAATACTATTGCAAGCATAATGACTGCACTGTATTAATGAACCTGGCCTAATGCATTGCAAATCTTAATATGTAGGCTACTGCAGATTGACAGCCAGAGCACATGAGAGCCTGTAACCTGCTCAACATGTGTTTGAGAGGTAAAGCCTGACAGACAGAGGGGAGGACAAGGTGCAAGGTGTAAGTAAGAGTCTTACTCAGTCTATTGCACATAATTCAGAGAGCCTGCAAAGCAAAGTCTATATTCAAGCTATTTATACTCATATAAAACTTTCAATTTAGAGGAGACTTTTGGCTTTACACATTTGGAAATGTTGCTATTGGGTTTCTTAATCAGGGTGAACTACCATCAGAGTTTAAAAAAAAAAAAAACACTGATGCCTTTAAAGTTGAATAGTCAAGATTGTTGTTTCAACTATTTAAGCAATACATGACAACGGTCCTGTTTTCACAGCATCCTTAAGTCATGTTGGTCACGAGCTAGGTTGGGTCCTATTGTGCCACAGAGACCAAAACTCCACCGTCAAACCACGCTCAGTGAAAAGTCAGATCACGAGCGAATTCCAAAATATTTTTCCTTAAACCATTGCATTTCTGTTAATATCGAATTACTTGAGCTACTTGACAACATGTCCGACCTCATCTCAACCACAACCCAGGAGCCATGTGACTCATGAGATGAAGATAATCATGTCTGTCCCTCACGAATGACGTTTGCTCCAGGTCTTACTCACTCGTACATGCAAAAAGTGAAGGTACCAGCTGCAAGATGTGTTGTCCTCCTACCAAGCTGAAGGTGATATGAGCGCTGGTATAAACCTGCCAACAAATCACATGATTTTACCACAAGGGGCTGATTTTTTTCTGGTACAGCAAAGCAACTCCACCATTGCTCCCCTGCATCTTCCCCAGTGAGATGAGCTACACAACTGAAAGACATATCAAAATAGTCTCATTATTTTTATTCAAAGGGCAATGAGTGCTTATATATTTATGATCTATATACCATGTATATGAATCTCCTCATTCTTGTCACTTCTGGGACATTAGAAGCAAAGAATCACATTGCAATTCTTAACATGGACCGGATCAAAGGGCCCTTACATGTTGGGAAGCCGAAAGCCTGTGTATAAGACGATGGATTACACTGCAACCCCTTGCTCCCTTTCAGCTTCTGCT
Source organism: Limanda limanda (assembly GCF_963576545.1). Taxonomy (NCBI): domain Eukaryota; kingdom Metazoa; phylum Chordata; class Actinopteri; order Pleuronectiformes; family Pleuronectidae; genus Limanda; species Limanda limanda. Next base: position 8,031,076 of record NC_083652.1, read on the forward strand.
GCATGCTCTGTTGTTGTCATTATACGTTACCTATAGCTGCATAATACATCTGATGCTCGAGGGGAAACATATCCTTGGAAGCTATCAGACATGAGGCACTTCATGTAAAGGGCTGCTCATTTATAAAATGGATATTTAAAGAGCAAAGGGTAAATAGGTTTATATGATGAGGAGACTCGGTTGCCGGTGAATCAGGCAGGCAATCAGAGCGAAAGGCCAAACAACTGCCTTTCTAAAAGCAGCACAGTGATACTTCTGCTCTTGCCAGTAGGAGTGAAACCCACTTTCTGTGACTCCACCTGTTGCAAACTTCATTAAGCCAAATCTTTCATCAACACACAATCATTACTAAAAACAATACAAAGGGATTTAATTCACCTTTTCACTAGAATTGTTTTTGTCTTGATTCTCACTTACATTCTCACTTTCTCTTATTTCCCTTCCCTCTCTTCTTATCAGTGTTGCGCTCTCTCTGTAATCCTGTGACTGCAATCCTTTGTGTCCTATCACAGGCCATACGCACTTATGTGCTGTCTTGTAAAATACAATATTATTGAGTGGCAATGCAAAATTACATTAGAGTGCAATGATAAATATGTCCCATGAAACTCCCCTTACGTCACGTAAGTGGTGGAATTTGTTTAATGTGACGTGAAATATGTTTTTGGGTTGTGAGGGTGTTGAAGTTGTGCGAGAGGCGTGCAGGTAGTGGAGTGGCATGCATAGAGCCATAATGATGAGTGAGGCGGTTGTGTGAGTCTGTGTGTGTGTGTGTGTATGCGCATGTGAGTGCTTAAACCCCTCCTTTCTCAAACTCGCTGCCAACCCTGTCGCTAACGCAGCAGCCCTCTGCATTATTTATCCCCACAGCAGTACAACCATTTTAACTGCAGCCGCCGCTGCCGAGCAGGCAGCTCACAAAGTGCACACCTTGCAACTCAAAGACCTTTTTCATAAATTTTACTGCTCTGCTCTTCTCTCAGTAAGCTTGCAGGATAAAAAGGTCTCTCTCCTCCCCTTTTCCTCTAACCCCGGGCTCTTTTCCTACTCTGGTTTTATGATAAAAACAACTGGATATGGATATTGATTCTTCAAACAATAACACCAGATCTAGAGCGCCTCCATGAAAACTGATAAGAAAAACTGGGTGGGGTGACTGTAAGGCTTAACACTTCACTTTACACTGCTGTGCTCTTTTCACTTTATGTCCCCATAGCTTGAAAATCGAATTGAATGAGCAAGAGAAGTGTTTTAATACCAGTTTATTCTGTAATGGAAAATACAAGAGGGGTGACAACAGAATGTCATCAAGCAAGATATTATTACAGATCTAACTTGCCGGTGCAGAGGAATGTCAGTGTTTCACAGTGGTGCATGAAAACCACAACTGACAGATAGTAATGGCAAAAGTCAGTTCGCACGACCTGATGCACAACGTCTTAAAGAGAATACTTCCAATTTCAAATAGGTTTTATTGCCACCAAAAGTGCATACGGGTTATTTTCATAAATATTCTTTATTTACAGTCAATGTTTTTGTCTGAGGTGCTGCCTGCCTCCCTGAATCAACTCAAAAATATAAAAGGGCCCACCATGGCAGATATGGAAAAGCTCTTGTGGTAGATACAGCTTTGCTGTGTCAGTAACATTGAAATTAGGATTTATAGATATGGTGGTGCACTTCAGAGTTTTTTGATGGCTTGCACACTACATGGACAAGAAGGATATAAATAAGGGGCCAGTGGGAACGGGAGCACATAAAAAAATTCAACATGATAGCATCCCCTTTCTGGAGCAGTAATCTGCTGCCGTTTTTTTGGCATCACTTCAACAAACCAAGCAGAGATAACAAAAGGGGATTGTATGAAGAAAGCAAGATGAATGCACAAGGGGAGGGGTCTTTGAAAGTCCAACATAAGGAGCTCAGCAATTTCTTCATTCAAGGTCAGATAAAGATACAGTGATTCATGGTTCCAGTATATTTTCAACTCTTCTTCGCATTACACTGAGACTATTGGACAATCTTATTTGTGGGCGGTTAGTGCTAACAACTGACCTTTCCATCGTGACAGAAATACACACTAATGGCCTTGTCATCTTTGACTCTTTTTCTGTGGGAGGCACAACACAGTGAACATGCAAGGTCGAGCCATGTTTGCAGCTCTGTGCTTCCAGACATTCACACTTGCAGCTGTGAATACTAATGAGACGTGTTTTTTTTGGTCAGACGGAATTGCAATTGGCAGCCGAACCACGCATGCTCTAGTTTGCAGGTCAGCTCTCAGACCTCTGGCGTGGATGTAGGAAACTAATGTGATATTGGCAACAAGATAGTTTGACCTTTTCTGATTGTTACACAGTACCCTGACTCAATTAAAACTGTTCAACAGCAAACACAAACCAGAGCAGCACAAAACAACATTGAATGAAACTTGTTTCATGCCAAAGTATGGTCATGCAAAGTCAAAGCAGAAAACATGCACTGTTTTATTTGTCAGTCATTTAGTGGGAGTTGAACAAGCATAAACACAATATTGACATATAATCACATGATCATTTTTTTGCCAAGCAGTTGCACATGCAGACATTCAGGACACACGGAGCGTCGTTATTGGAACCTTCATCAGTTTCTAAGGGAAACATCTGGCTCTTAAGCTGCTAAATACGTCACTTTCTTTACTTGCCTTCTTGTGTCCTTGTCTGGTTTTCGATTTGGTACAGAGCAGACACAATGCAATGGGCTTTTGAAGCAAAAAAGGCAGCTGCCTCTTGCTACAGAAAACATGGAGAACTGTGTGAGAAAATCAGAACAGTGAGGTTCTGGGCCATGAAACCAAAGCAACGAGCTTGGTCCATGCTTAAGCACACTTTTAAATGGGGTCTACAGAGTTGGGTGATAATTGTAAAGGCTCTTTTGTGCGGATAGTTCGATACGTATACAGAAACGGACAGAGCATTCTGTCCATACTCTGTTTTCATTTCATCAGTATTATTACACATCTTCTGGAAACTGATGAAAAAGATGAAATGGTGCAGGAACAACTGATATTTTTGCATGCAGTAGAGCCGTTAGTGGGTTTGAAACTAAAACTGATGCCTTTGGCACTGCATGTAGTAATTTATTAATGCAGTTTTAGCAAAAGAGGGGGTTATTTTAATTATATCACAGAAAGTTATCAAATCACTCCCTAGCATTGACCAATCAGCAGCTGAGCAGAGGTCAACAACCGAGTTGAAAAAGAGAACTTTCTTCTTCACAGACCGAGATGACAACTGGGACAAACTTCCCGACCCAGAGGATGTGCTCAATATGTATTTGTGCCTACTCACTAATGCAGTACACCTGTTAAATGAGGACCAATACATCTTTTCACCAGCGCACATTTTGTGGAGGGCAAGACAGTGTTTCCTCTGCTCTTCTACATAAGTTGACAGGTTTGAGAACTCATTACTTCTGCCGATCTGACAGCTCTACCTGAGGCAGCAGATCATCAGGGACGTGAGGCAGAGCTAGACAGCAGCAGGGTCAGCAGCTACTATCTGCAAAATAACAGAGCCCCACTGTCAAGGCTTTGTTGAGTTCTTTGTCATCATGTGGCTTAAGAGGTGCCTCTCTGTCTGGCTGAGGTCTAATAGGACATTGACCTGAACCTAGTCCTGTCTGTCAAGCATCGTCAGTCTTGACAAAAGGAGTGAAGGGTGAGCAGTGTCCCCTTGAAAGCAATTCATCCCTGTAAGAAAAGAAAAAAAAGCCAGGGCTGAGAGAGATGTTAGGAGGCAATTTCTAAGAAAATAAAAAATAAACCAATGATCGGGGAACATTACGTCCAATGTGTGTACTCATCATGCACACAAATTTGTGACGGATTAGCAGAGGACTGCTGGGTAATTATGCGTCATGCTACAGTCTCCAACCAATTTGCCAGAGAGGGTTAAAAGGAAAACTTCAATCTCTGGATGGTTTGAACTGATGCGCATATGAAGCTCATCCGAGGAATCAATGCTTTTGCCAGGGATGTTGTGTTTTTACCTCTGTTCAGTTGTTGTTGTTTGGTGTGTATGTCAGCGGGATTACTCCAGACCTATTGAACAAATTTCTGTGAAACACAGTGGATAGATGGGACATGGGCCAAGAAAGATCCCGTCAACGTTTGGTGCTGATCCAGGAATTATATATCATGACAGTGAGACACTGCATTTCTTTTGACATTTTCGCAGAAGCTCAAGGAAAATATGTCTGGACCTTGAAGGAAAAAAACAACCTGTATGGAGGGGACTGATATCTATGAGTGTGCAAATTGGTGTGGCTTGATTAACTTGAGTGTCAGGTCTTGGCAGTGGTATTGGCTCAGCTGAGTAGATAGACAACGCTTTAATTCAAGAAACGTCAAGGTAACTTGCCTTTGTGCAGGAAGGTTGTTATTAAATGACCTGACCTCGAAAAATGATTGTAGGATGTTGGATTACCATATGCGGCCTCTGTGTTGTTTCTCTTCTCTGTGGAGAGAGTTTGTGTGACTGCTGAAAAATCCAATACAAAAAAAAAACTGCCACATCTTGTACCTGCGAAGGATGATTGATGGTGCCAGGAATTTTTATCTGCAGTGCTCTTCACTATTCCCCAGCAGCTCCTAGTGTGCCATTCATTTTGCCAGGATACATATCTGTCAGGAGTGCCTCTGTTTTCCAGAGGTGAATGAACCTGTAATGTGGCACCTCATATTCTTCCAATCCACACTAGGTCTGTGGCATTAGGTAGTCAATCAGTCTTGTCGGTAAACCATCCATGAGAAGGGCCAGTGTCAATGAAAGAGGAGGCGCATGAAATGAAGAATCCATCTGAAAACACTTGATCATTCAGAAAGCAGCCATTGACTGGGCACTTTGCCCTCTATTTTGATGTATTTTTCCCAAAATACAAACGTCTCATTCCAACACCACAAAATCAAAGGCTACTTGTTATTTATTTACTGAACAATCCTGAAAATCGAGGTAAAACTTTGAATGGGGGATGAGGAAGAGATTTAGAGTAATCTCCACTAACACTTGGCTTTATCAACAGCAATGTGGTAGAGACGAAAAATACAGGTTTTTTTAAAGGCTGTTATCGACACTCCCGGCCTTAAGTGTCTCTTGATCTGTGTTAACACATAATTGTAGTTATCACAATGAGTATTTCTCACTCCAAGCAGATGTGTTCAAGAAGCCTTCTGCTGTGACAGATGACTTTGGTATTCATAAGATGGTCTTTTGTAGCTAGATATCCCACCACATAACTTGAAATTGCATTCAACTCTATGAAAAATCCTAAATATGACTTGATTTGAACACAAATGCTATTATCAAGTCAGTATGTGGTAGCAACATTAACTCTGACCTGACATCAATGTTCTGGGATTCTTTGCCTGGGTGAAATGTGTTCTAAGGAACCCATCACCTGCAGCCTTTGCATTGAAAGTGGCTTCAGTATGTTTTCTCACTGCCATGATTCTGCTCTCATTTTGATCAAACCTACAGCTCAAAATATGCTTCGGGGTTCATGCTTAATAATGCAAGGGGCACATAATAAGGTGATGGCCAAAAACTGTTTTTCCTTGTAAGAGATTACTTGCTGACAGATGCTTGAGTTGCAGTTCTGCTCATCGCTGTCTCCCAAGGCTTCTCCAGAGCAATGCTGTTGTACAAACTCGTCATATTCCTCCTTTGTAGAGAAGATTTTCATAGGCATCTTAAAATAGCAGGATTGTTGGCATTTTGCTGGCTTAAGGAAGAAGCCCAACTGTCCCTGTGTCATGAATACACATTCTGGCAACAAATGATTCAATGGTCTTTTATTCCTTTCGATAAAATACCTTGTTCTCATCCATGTAGGGTATCAGAGTACGCACAAACAAAAAGTAATGCAGTCTTATACCACATTCCTGCAGTAACTCCTTCCTTTATTAAGATTAGAATGATCAGTTAAAGTTGAGGTATTAAGTCAACTTCATATTAATTTACCTGTCTGCAGAAGTGTTACTGAGTAATAGGAATAAGTCTTTGCAATATTGAATCCAATGAAAATAGAGGAAAAATATTAAAAACACTTTTTTTTAGGGTTACTAGTAAAATGCAAGTCAGCACTTTGAAATCAAACGAATTGGAGCCTCCACAATTACCTACGGTTTGGATCTGCATCTCTTAGTATGGAATGTTATGGCGATAGGATTTGCTTTCTGAGGCTGGGTTATTCTAAAGCATAGTTGTAAATAATGAATGAGTACACTTCTGTACAGTCCAGTAAATAACCAGTTATTAGCAGGTTTAAATGATTCCATTACAACCATTACAGCAGTGTATATTTCTGGCACATTGATCATACTGTCCTGTGTCATGCGACATGTGTCTCAGACTGGCAGCTATAACTTATATAAGTATCATAATATTGATGTTAAAATTGAAATCTTCCTGATAGGGTCCAGGGAGCTAAGCTGCTCTTGGTTTATTAAACAGTTTCTATCAGTCACCTCCTTTCAATCACACATCACAACATTGAAGTGGGTGGTTGTTATGGTGATTACTATTCATGAGTAGAGACTTTGCAACTACAGTCTCATTTACATTTTTGCATGTATTACACACACACGCACATACAAATACACCCTCGTATACAAACAGTAAATAAGCTGCACTCTGCAATTTCAACTTGATATTTTATTCATAAACGCCTCAAAGCCATTCTGTGGGTCTTGGTGAGGTGGTGGTGGACATTAGTGTATAGGAGGTAATTGTTTGCAACGTACAGTACTTCTTGTACTCTAATAGAGTGTGTCTTTGTATTGTTAACACAAATACAACATGGACAGAAGGGAGAGTATTTTAAGCCTGATACATACTGTAGCAGGGTCCTCTCTGCTTTCAAGCGATTACTTGACAAATTGCATTGACTTGTTTCTCATTTCTGCTTCTGCCGGCTAGAGCAGCTTAGCTTTAGATTTTAAGAGCTGTACACCATTCAAACAGTGGAAGGCTCCTGCAGAGAGAAAGAAGGATAATATGTGAATGAAGCTAAAGTACCTCTCAGGCAGGAGGCATTTATTTCCAGAACTGTCCTTTGCCTGAACCGTGTGTGCGTGCGTGTTTAAGTAAATGTAAGACCTCAGTCAAACCTGTGCGCACGGATGTCGTCCACATATAATGGCAATGTCCCCATCCTTGAACTTTATGTATTCACTGTCCACTCAGGATAAATGCCCAGAAGTCTGCGAAGAAAATATGGGAAACTGTTGCTTGTTCTAACTTGAGCCCTAAAACCTTCTTTGCCACTAAACATCATGTTTAGGAATTTTTTTTTTTATTTAGCTTTAATATGTTAATGTTGTACATGTATATTAACTGGATATAAACCCTGGCGACTAATCAGTTTTGCCGAAATGGGACAATAAGGAACACACCCTTGAACCTTGTACTTTTTTTTATTTTTACATAGTAAAGTAGTTGACTGGCAATATGGAATAATCCAGACATGTCGTGTCAACCTGTAAGTGTGTTTGTAATAAGAGTGACAACAAAAACCATAGCTTCAAATGAAAAATAAACACTAGTGGATAAATTAGGCATTTCGACAAGGGTCATGGAACTTTTTCTTCTTCACTAATGCTTTTGTCTAAAAAGACAAATGGCCTCTTTGTAAATTAGCCCCATCAATACGCCGCAGTGTTATCTGCATCAGGAACACAACCAACACATCACTTATCAGGCTTCTCTCTCTTCCTCTCAGGTGTTCACCAGATATGGGAAGTGCTACGCGTTCAACGCTGCCGAGGAAGGGAAGACGCTCCGCACGACCATGAAGGGAGGGACAGGAAACGGCCTGGAGATCATGCTGGACATCCAGCAGGACGAGTATCTACCAGTGTGGGGGGATACAGGTAGGCCTGTGTGCACAGCTCAAACTATATCTTTGTCTTTTTTGTTTAGCTCTAGTCATGAGGTCTTATTTAATTTTATAAATGTATTATTTATTTGCTTCAACAAAGGAGATCACTGTTGCCAGGGGACTAACAGTAAAATCAGGCAGTGCCTTGTTTCTTTTTCAAAAATTATTGAAGGGCTGAGTGTTTCCTGTTTTTTCAGTTCCAGGCCAAAAAAAGACCACGGTACTCATGAAATCAAGATTGTTTTCCTTCTCCTCTCTCTTTTCTTCAGTACTGCTATTCTTTCTCCTCATGATTTCTGCCTCAGGGATATTTGCTCACACTGACTGACAGTTAGGTACTAGAAGGTTGCGGAACATTGAGTTGACCCATGCAGAGCTACATAATATTTTTCTCCACTGAACCTCCATTTGTTAATCCTACACATCCTGTTAATGATGTTGATATTTTCACTCAGAAAACCTTGTGTATGCTATAACCTTGTCATCTATCACAGTTCTGCCGGCTTTCTTGTGTCTGTCCTTCTGTTTGCAATTTTCCTTTTTTCAATATAATAGAAAATATAAAAGAAAATATTCTAACTGAACAAAAACAACAGAAACCTCTAGTGCAAAGTGAATCTGAGACCATGAAAATCGAATAAAAAACTTAATTTCCCCAGTTGTGTACCAAACAAAGCCTTGAAGTGAAGAGTATTTTTAGTTTTTAACATTTCTGCTATAATTATTGCAGAAAAGATCGAGGGTCTTTGTAATGAAATCACTGCAGCGGCAGTTTCACACCCAGAAAATCTTATTAAGCATCAAATTTAAAAAAAACTGCTGTTTTTACGAGATGTGAGATGGCCATCACTGAAACTGTATTACTTTGCTTAACAAATGCTTTTTTTATTATTACTTCTTCTGATAGTGTCTGATAGCCTATTAATATTTAGAGCATAAGTTCTTCTCCTCATTCACGCTGATGGACTTCTAGGATATTCTGTGCATTCCAACTCTGAACGCTGTCAGTGTCTGCATTTGTAGTTAGAGAGTAGATGGATGTATCCTCAGAAAACATGGACTTTTCATTGATCACAAACCATAGTCAAAACCCTTTTCGACCACTGGAGTCTCATTTATAATCTCTGATATAAATCAGTGAAGCTTTAAACAAGCGTCCGTTTTGATGTGAGTATTAGAGATCTTGTTACTGGTTCAAATTGAGTGTTTTTGGGAAGCCGACTGTCTGTTCCACAGTGAAGCTCATTGAACGGTCGACTCACGTCTGAGCCGAGTGCAAGGTCAGACAGGGGAGTTCCCAGAGCAACAAGGCAAGATACAAGCTGCCAGGCAGATGGACATTATTTACTCTGGGCTCAGACTTGAGGAAGATCATTCATCAAAATGCCCACGTCCCACCTCCCTCCCTTTGAGTTCTTCTACGGACAACAGGTTCCACAGCTCCCTGTCCTGATCTCCTGGTATTATTTCCTTCAGCACAGGCTGTACTCTAGCCACCACCCTCACAGTATGCAGAGCACTGTCCCCCCCGCATGCTCCAGTTTCCTGTGCCCTTGTTTATCCCTGTGTGGTTTAATTAGCCAGATGAGCTGAGTCAGCCTCCGCAGGGAGTACACTGTCTCCTCAGCCGAGCCAGGTCAACATGGTGGGCACACACACTGCACAGGGACTCCTGCTCCTTCTCCTCCCACCAATTACCCTTTTTTTTTCTTTCCACACCTCCTCCCCTTCTGTGGCTTTTTCTTACTGTCCATCTTCCAGAGGACAGCAGTTGGTCCCCGGGGCTCAGTTAGCACTCAGCTCTGCCCGGGGAGTTGCAGGGCAGCCATGACACTCCTCCTCATTTTATCATGATGGACAAACATTAGAAAAACACATGTTTCATGGCACGAAAAGAGGGTATGACGGATAAAGGTTTAAGAGAATGAGATGGCGTGTTGCCTAGAAACCCAGCTTTCTCCTCACTGCGTTATTAACCAAACTGCTCACAATGGAAACAACAAATGGATGTGTCTATCTCTTATTTCTGAGATGACCAGAAGATGTTAACAAAAATACTCTAGTGTTTCGATGAAGGAAATAACCAGGAAATCCGCTTAAGTGACCGGACCCTGAAACAGACACACATATGTTTTCTTTCCTTGGGCCTACACATGCCAAGTGTGAAGCTGATAAGATGAACGATCATTCCAGAGAGAGATTCCTGGAATTAGATTACTAGATAGATGAAGGGCTGGAAAGTGTAACCGCTGGTTTCATAGACGCCTCCTACATATATTAGAAAACATGTTGCCTCAATGACACAAGACTTGTTTTTGTCATTTCTAATTTGAGAAATGCTCTGAATAGAAAATGAAAAAAACAAGAAAAGACAAACAGTTTTTAGAAAGCGATAATTAGTTTTTTGCATCTGTGAGCCTAGCATACAGACTTTCCAATATTTAATTTTTGAATAATTACTTCAACTTCTGCCAGACACTGTGGTCTCCTGATAAGTTATCTGCAGTTTGGAATTGGAAAGGCCTTTTTTCCAATATCAGATTTGTCAAGCAGTCTTGATCAAAGTGGCCTGTTTACTCTGCATCCGCCATGTTCAGCAGTTGAGCTCCAAAATGTTAGCAGTGTGGTGGAAAGACCTTCAAACGATCCCCAGTCTATATGAAACTGTGATTACATTAAAGTCCTTATATCAAAGTCTACCATAATATATACATATACCGCATATATATATATATATATATATATATATATATATACAGCATTTTTAATTATACACATGAGAGAGTTTTGTCTTAGAGTAAATTGACTCTAAAACTGACATTTCAGAGTTCTTAAGCAATCAATTACCTCGTGCTGCTCACCCACTATGTCTATATGAACAATGTCAGTGATGGAGTGATGCAGGATGGGGAAGATATGCATAGAATTACAGTGTTATGGAACTCTTGTCATTTTTAAATCTCCTCTCTGAGAATGTGAGAGAGAGTTTTTCAATGTCTCCCACTTTGCCTGTTTCATTTCTCTTTTCCCTGTTGATTGTAGTTTTTATTTTGCACTAAGGTTTATTTATTTTTTATGTTTATATCTTTATGTCTTTCTCCTGAACAAATGCTGCCATGTTTTATTTAATTTACACCCGCAGCACTTTGTAGGTAAACAGTGGTGGGGCTCATCACCAGTCTGTGCTTTCTGTATCATCCTGTTAGGTTTCCCATCAATGTGCCATCTATCATCTCTGATCTCAGCTCCCACTTTATGTGGCAAACAGGCGACCAAAGCCCGACAAACATTTGAGTGCAGTACAAAAAATAAAAAATAAAAATCTTGCTGTGCCTGTGCACTCTTTGTGTGTGCCGTTATTAAATCAAAGAGCTAGTGAAGAGCACTCTGAGGACCATCTGAAGGGGACAGAAAGATCTTTGTTCAGCAACACGTTAAACCAAGTGCGAAGTGGAAGTGGAAAGTTCTTGATCCTTTATCTTTTCTTTTTGTCATCTCCTTTGTGCCGCTTGGTCAGTGTGTGCGTGTGCATCTGTGTGCGCCTGTATTTGTTTGTCTGTGTGTGTGTTTTTTGTGTGTGTGTGTGTATGCTTCTGTGTGCTGCTGTGTGTGTGTCAGTGTCACCAACACCTCAGTGGGTGAAGGGTGTACTGAGGCTAAATGGTAATTGTGCATACGTTATCTGAAATGCATCAAACATCAATTGCCTCTGTTCAGGACATCTTGATCCTCTGACACTTTGTCCAGAAATCCATGACAGGGATATTTTCAGAGGAGATTCAGCTGCAGTACCATGAGTGGCTCTAAGTCTCATCTGATGCTGTTTAGAGGACATTTTTTCTTTTTTTTTCTTGTTGTAAATTGTAAATCGTTCTCACTGGCTGCATAAGTAAATTGCCATCCCACAGCAAACTTAAACTAATATTTTGTGCAAACAGGGAAAGCACAACATTTTAGCTCAAAATAATGGGTGTAAGTAGAGCTGAAATTGGTGTATATTTTTTGATAAGAAATGTGCCTAATGTATTTTTATCTGAAATAAAAATAGGGCAGCGTATACGCTACATAGCAGAGAAGCACAGGGAATAGAAGAGCTGAAGTATTGAACATGACCTGTGTTATATATTTTATTGAATTGTGTACTTACACTATCGAAAATGTTTCCAAACCAGCGATATCCCCAATTTTATTCAAGGTAATGGGATGTTTTAGTCGCCTTTAATTTGTTTAATTGTGTCGTATAAGCTTTTCCCATGGCTTTGACTGTCTCTGTCATAATGTCCGGGACAAACGACGTATGATCATAATGTTTGATGATAATTGATTTAGGCTTGCTGCACGTTCCGTCGCACAGGGGAACAAAGCCACATATGGGGAAATAAATTGTGGTGAAGACAGCTTCCATGATCTCATGCAATTTTGAAGAGTATGTTTCATCTTAATTGTACAAATTGTTGTTTTGTTTACCCTTGAATGGACCCTTTATTTTTAAATACTTTACATTTACATTGGTAGAGGGTCCCCCCTACGGAGGCTGCCATGTTTTTGACAGAAGCCCAGACTGGACAAGCTAAACTCCTTTTGAGTTTTTAGGACAACTGAAGCTACCACAAATTCTCTTTCATGTTTGGAAGGGGAGGGTGAGATGAGGGGTATTCAGAGTTAACTAAATTCTACAGACTGAACTTTTAAATATACTTGCATCTAAACTCATGCAGCCACAGACCAGTGAAAGTTCTTTGCACTGGTCGGTGATATCATCTCCAACTCATTTTCCACAGTGTAAAATTGAAAACAACTTGAGATGCTGAAGGAGGACGGCGGTGAAAACAGAACACTACCTGAATTCACTCATTGCCACACAAAGCAGAGGGATTCAAGTTATGTGCGTGGCTGCCGGTCGCATCCTAATTTCATCTGTCTCTTTCATTTTTGTCACTCTCCATCAAAGGAGCGTGATAGTGCTGATGAAATACACAGTAACTACAGATCTGTGCAGCTATGTTTGCTTTGTTCAGATACAGCAAACATGCTTATCCACGATCCTCTTGATCATTCTATGATAAGGAGAACTGAGCTGACTGGAGCCCAAACAAGCGGCAAGGTCCAATCTGTAACTCACACACACACACACACACACACACACACACACACACACACACACACACACACACACACTGACACACACGCTCACACACACTCTCTCTCACACACACACACACTTCATTGTTTATTCAGACAGATGGATGCAGTGTGCAAACACAAACATATCATTTTCACTCTCAGTAAGAACTCATTGTCTCAAGTGTTGTGACTTGTTCAGTGTGAATTAATATCTTGCCCTATGAGATCAAGGTCTTCATCAGTCTCAATCCAGTTTCTCAATGTTTTCACATCTATCTATAACACCACCATCTATTACTTTATATGTTTGTGTAATTACCTATTTGGTCACTTGACTGCAATATAGCGACTGAGTGTATCCAAGGGAAATGCAGCTGAAACACGGTGCAGAAAAACATTCTTGTGTTTAGCCACCTGCTCCCCTTGCACAGTACTCATTGTGAATCACATGATATTCACTCCCAATGCGTATGGGTCTTTATCGTCTATTTGACCATAATTAGCTTAATGAGCATCATGCTCTACTCAAGACGACCTGAAACTAGAGATTTAGACCATAATCTCCTTCGAAGAATGTTGACTGATTATTAATCAAGTAAAGTCATTTTCTCAAAGACTTCTATTGAAACTCATAATTTATAACCAGTCGAGTGGCCCTCTGTTGGTCATTCAAGAGAATACTTGTTTGAGGCACTTCCAATTTGGCTTCACTTTCTCGGCCCAGAGACTACGACCATTTTAATGTACAGTCTATGGTTTTGGACTCATTGCCATACAAACCAAATCCCTTCACCTCCAACTTGTTTATGACCGGACCTGACATTTTCTAAAATCAACAATCCGACATTCATGCCCTCCTCGTGTAGTGATTGTTCAGGTCTATGTAGATCAAAAATAATTTACAGAACTACCTTTGTAATGAATTTATCCAGTCTGAAACTGTGTACATCATATTTAAATTCTTATAGTATATCATCCCTAGACACCATTTCATCTGACATTAAATCCAACCCAGTTCCGCCAAGATATTAACATATAGATGTTTGTGATACAGCAGGCACTTTGCTTGACAACAGTGAACAGTACAAACACCCAACAGCAGAACAAATATAAGCTTATTTTTGTTTAACAGGGAACAGTAGCTGTAATAAAGCTGCTCATTCATTACCAAGAGCAGTAAAAATAAAGGTATATATGTTGAATTTTTGCCAATTTACACTGACCTTTGAGGTAAACGATAAAGATGATCTAAGTTTATCTTTTAAGTTATTCTTGACAAGGCCAAAACCAACAATAGAGTTCTGTTTCTAACACATTATACACGCAGCCACAGCCTGACAGCTCACACCTCTTTCCTATAGAACACTACTGTTGTACAGAGACACACTAAAAAAGCACACAGCTCCACTGGGCTACATCCCTTTATCACAATGAACAGTCCTTGTACTTAGAGTCTCTATTTTCCTTATGTGCAGCTTCAGGGATCCAGTTCCTTGTTTCCAATGTTTATTGTTAAATATAATTAAGGGATATATCACAGAGCACGACAATACAGCTTTTTAAATAAAGCTTTAAATAAAACTGTGGATAATTATGTATAATAGTTTTGCTACAGCTCTTAATGGAGCATTTATCCAACAACTGCTATAAAGACAATTAGCTGTGTTTTCCCTTTACATGCCACACTAATACATTTATATATCCGTGGACAACAGGTAAAATTGAATCATTAATTGTTAAATTAGGGACACTCCTCTGCAAATGAGGACTTTATGTGTAGTTTTGGTGCAGGGCAGTGTTTCAAGGTTTAGTCAGGACCTTTTGTGAACATTCATACAGAAGGATACAAGGGGGGCTGATGGCATTAGCATTAACCCAAGTATTAACCCAAGTATTCAAGTATTAACCCAAATTAAATTTTTTAACATAATTATGAGTTTAGTTTATCTCCTTTTACAGCATCAAACCACATATCTAGAGAAATTACCTGTTTGGCTCAATAGGGTCAAATCCCTGCACCTTAAAATGGAAATTCTTCCCACAAGATTGGAAGCTGTATTAGATACAGGATAAAGTCAAGAGTTTGAAATAAGATGTTTAACAATACTAAGTCATATAATATAAAATACTCCTTCAAATATTGAGGTGCAGTTTCTTTATTGTGTGGGAAAGCATGTGTATTTCCGAACCACACAAAAAAGGTAATAGCTTTTTAATGGTACAATGGTCACATTAAAAATGACAAGTTCGAGCTGGACAGTGTCGGCTGAGACAAAAAGGACATAAAACATTTCAGACACATACAAGTACAAGACCTTCACTGGATGGAATATGATGCTATATATTATAGAACATAACAGACACTTTACAGGATTGGACACAAAAAGATGATTTAACTCTTATACACGCACACATAGACACACACACACACACAGACACACACATACAGATCAATGCACAGTCACTCTCTATCTCTCTGTCTGTCTCTCTTTCTCAAAATGACACACATTTATGCACACACTTTCAGTTAGCTTACTAATATACAGTTAAACAATTTTTCTCGCACAGCCAATGTTTTGTTGTCAATCTTTCAACCTCTCACAAGCAAGCAATCACACACACACACACACACACTGTACTGTTGTGTACTGATGTCCTTTCGAAACCGAAGATTACACACAACCAAAGGAAGAGTGTTGGATCCCTTCATCTCTTCCTTAATATGAATGCATCCTAGCAGTCGCCACATCAGTCACTGCTGATGTTTGATTGATGAGCCAATCACAGCAGGGTGTGTGTGTGTGTGTGTGTGTGCAGGGCGGCCTGAGAAGTCAGGCCCAGTCAGCTGGCAGTAGAAAATCTTGACTCAATGTCCGAGAGCAAACCGCAGAGTGTGAGGACATGGAGAGAGAACTTTATCGAGTCCATCCTCCCTTCTCCTATAAATGTTATGGGTCCTTTTGTCCTTGTCTCTCTCATTGTGTGTGTGCGTGTGCGTGTGCGTGTGCGTGTGCGTGTGCGTGTGCGTGTCTGTGTGTGTGTGTGTGTGTGTGTGTGTGTGTGTGTGTGTGTGTGTGTGTGTGTGTGTGTGTGTGTGTGTGTGTGTGTGTGTGTGTGTGTGTGTGTGTGTGTGTATGTGTGCGTGTGCGTGTTTGTGTGTACGAGTGATTTGAATGGCTGGAACGGGGTTGTTTCATCTATAGAGACAGCGCCAAGCCTTCTTCTCAACCAGCGTTTGATGTCAAGACAAATAGGACAGCACATCTCTGCCAGCGTGTTAAACTAAAGACAATCTTAAAAGTCCAAAGCCTGAAGTGCATCGCTAAAAGGCTGTTTCAAACAGGAAACTCTGAGTCCAAACTCTCTGTCACATCATCGGTTGAGTGTCAAGTCTTATTTTTGAGTATTGACTTTTTTCCTGCTCCTCTGTTCCCTGAGCAGTTTATCTGAACCAGTCAAAAAGCCCAAAGACATTTTCACTGTCTGTGTTATTGGTTGAATAAATCAGCTTATTGGGACTCCCCATCTGTCTTTCTTACAGAGGATACAGCCTTTGAGGCAGGTGTGCGGGTGCAGATCCACAGCCAGGCAGAGCCGCCTTTTGTTCACGAGCTGGGCTTCGGTGTGGCCCCCGGATTCCAGACTTTTGTCGCCACACAGGAGCAGAGGGTAGGTGTTGTTTACTTCCACTGATTTACACTTTGTTTTAAAATCATCTTTCTTCCTTGTTTTTCTTCTAACGCGCATGCTGGGCTTATGGCTTCGAGATCAAAAGAAATAAGTGATTGTATTTTTTGTTGTGTGTGTGTAGCCGTTTCAGACATATCCTGGGGGTGAAGTCCAGAGTTCACCCGCAGTTTGCCTTTCACACATGTACAACGCAGTGGGAAAAATATGCAAAAACAAGGCTTCAGCGGGGGATCGCCTGCTGGGTTCACACATATACTTCTCCTTTATATCTACGGACATTATACCAGGAAGCCGAGAAAGTCTGAGTGTCTCACTTGGACATTTGCGTTTACACATGCATCTCCTGTGGAGAAAATAAAGAGGAATCTGTGTGTGTGTATATCTGTATAATTATATGGCTGCATGTGTGTTTCAATTCCCTCCTGACCCTCGACTGGCCTCCTTGGTCTCTTGGTCTCTTGGTGATTGTTGTCTATGGCTTTGACCTTGCTGGTAGAGAGGTGCTTCGCTCCAACTCAGCTCCACTCAATCACAGTGAAGCTTTGCTCCATCACCTAAGGACTCCAGCACCTTTCACTCATCGTCGATGGGTAGTTTTTTCACTTCTCTTTCGTTTCCGCTTGAGTTGAACGAACCACCACCCAGATTAATGTTTTTGTGTTGTGACCCCACTCAGTCGTGACAGTTACCAATCTTTTTTTTTAAGTGATTGTTTATTGTCTGTTCTCGTCTCATTGTTTTGTCTCTATTTCTTTATCGTTCATTCTGTTTTTCCTACCGTCACGTGAAGCTTTTGAAAATGCATCGTCTGTCTCAGCAGTGGGAGATGGACTGGGTTGCCCTTCTCAGGAGCAGGCGAATTTCTGTTCAGATACATTTGTTCCCTTCTAATTTTTAAGACAGCCTCTGTTTTTTGAATATCAATGATATTTTTTTTTCTTTAGGCAACCACTGGCTGTCAGTCACTGATCTCATTTTCCTTTTGGCCACTTGCAGCAGAAACGAGCCGGGAAACAAACGCTGACATTTTGCCAACTTTTAGGATGATACAGGGAAATTACAAGCTCTGTAACTGTCTTCTGTCCCACGTTAGATTTTGAGCCACCATTGAAAATATTCAATCTAATTTAAAGTTCTACCTTTTTAATCTGGCTTTAAATTTGGGCTAGTTCTGTTTTTCTTAATTAGTTATTACTAGCCGCACACTGTCTTTCAATGATGTGGCTATAGTAGTAGTTTAATTTGTCTCTCACTCTCACTGTATATAATGATTGACAAAATGTCAGATCCCCAAAAGTGAAGCCAGATCCTGTTGATCGTCCCCTGGTGGCTGGATGGAGTTTAGGTCATAAACCGTGCCTCCACCATGTTAGTACATGGGCCAAACCGAAAAGTCAAAGTGGTAAATTAATTTGTTAAGATGGTTTATGTTCTTGTCACACTGATGTTTGTTAAGTAGTCGTGTTTCAGGTTTTTCTAAGTTATTTGATGCTATAAGAGCAAGGGTCAGCTCTGAATGACGATGACTGATGGAGTGCGTCAATGCTGCGGCTCCACTCTAGAATCACTGTGCAGACTCCAAGTAATGGCAAGTTCAAGCTGTCAGCACCATTTTCGATACAAAGGGGACTAAGCATGATTTCAGTTGAAAGTGTGCAGGTCACAGTCGTCTTTTACTGGTAATCATTTCCGAAATTATATAAAAAAGAAAACTTAACTGCCCATTATTGTGGTTGGGGATGAAAGAAAATGTTCACACTAGTTTGATAATAGAAAAAAATCAATTTTCTTTACCATGCAAACACTTAACACAGTTTTCTGGATGGCTTTATACAAAAAGCACATGTAACAAAGACTGGAGACCAAGCTTCAGAAAAGAAAAATGTCACTGTGACAGGAGTAAAGTAGAATGAAAGAACAAATTATTTTCTAAATTGTGAAAGATTCAAACACATTTTGTGCCTCTTCATCATTGCTAATGTAAGTAAAATAAATCTTGGCTTACAGACCAGACTCCCTGATTTCCCAGCTGATACCTCGCCTCAGCACATCACAGCTCAGTGTGGTGCTGCAGTACAAAGAGTCACCTCAGCGGTATAGCAGGAAGGAGAGGAGGAGACCTCTTCAGCGATGGTTGAGCTTTGCGGGTAATGAGTCTCCAGGGTTTCTGTCTCCGCTCATCTGTCAGCCCAGTTCTGTGACTGGCAGGGTGAAGACAGGCCCTCGCCTGCCCGCCTGCTGTGAAAACACTGCCCGTCTCCACGGGGTCCACACAGCGGGACACACAGCAAATTTAGCTCGAGCAAATTAATGCAAGATCTGTTGGAGACCTCTGAGGAAAACCGTCTGGCTGTGAGAAGTTCCCACCTTCAAACTTCATCCACTGTAGAAACCCGTGGTTCACTTTAAAATATGTCCAGAAACAATCAGGATAATGATGATATGGGTTGAGAATCTGTAGAGAAGATTTGGAATGAGACTGCGCGGAGCATAAAAAAAGAAAAAACGTGGTGATTAGTGGGTCTTTAAAACAGATACCAAACCATATGAGTCTGCCTTTGAAAAATGACTTTGACAAAGAGTTTAAATGAACTCATTTTGGCTAATAATATTGGGCCTAGATTAAAGCGGCTTAATCAAGTGAGCTGAAGGCACAAAGAGCACAGCCTACAGTTCGGGCTAAATGAGTCCTCACGCTCAGACAGGCGATTTTAAATTTAAGCTATCCAGACATTGAAATTGCCCTTCTATTGACTTTTGACTTAAGCTAAAGGGGCACGGTGTTCCCTCAGCCGAGAAAATCATTCCTCCAAAGGACAAAAAAACCTCTTCATTATTCCATTATTCCTTTGCTGCATTTTGATTCAAGCTCAAAGTCTTTCCGTGCTGTCAGTAAAAGGAATATTAAATAAGAAAAGACAATATTATTCTTTTTCGTTTGGACTTGCAAACTTGGGCACGAGGCTTTATGTCTAGAAAGCGTGTATGCATATGAAGCTTATATGCAGCAAATGAAGACTAGAAACAGAACCCTGAAGGCTTACAGGCCCCGATTCGTGTCCCTTGTCTGCAGGATCTGCATATTCACATGTAGAATGTGTTTACAGAGAAGAAATGCGGACCTTGACTCTGTGCACTCGATGTCGAGGCTCAGCTCCAGCCCTGATTTTGAATTCAGCTCAGCAAACCAATGTTAATACAACGATCTCATTAAAACCCAGCCTGTTCAAGTCCGACCTTCTTTAAACTGTGCCCCTTTCCGACCTAATTGTAACACCTAATTACAGCGTTGCTCTGCTACAACAGGGAGATGGAACATTGATTAATAGCATGCTGAGAGGGGCACAGGCCTCTGCTCTTATTAAACAGACCATACTCGGGTCAGCAGGTCTCATAGTGAAAACTGAGATTGAGCACCTCAGATTATCTGATTACAGAAAACTAATCAGATCTGGAATCAGCCATCTCCAGCTTTAATCAGACCTGAAGCTGAGGTGAGCTGAGGTTGTGAAGGTGATCTTTAAATGTTAAGGATAGCTGAGAAGCACCTTTCTTAAGTCCCTAATAAAATTAATAGCGTCTGCATGTTGGTATTCGCTGCTCGCACTCGCTGCTGGCAACAGTAAGGGCATGTTTAATTACCACAGGAGATATCGAAGCCATGTCCCAAAGTGGTCCTGACCCTCTGGAGCCTGTAATATTCAGCACACCAGATTTCTGTTGGGTTTGTATTTGAATTTACAGACCTAAGTGTCGGGGAAGTGATTGAATCTGCAGAGCTACGGCATCAAACTCCCTCGAAGCAGAGATACAACATCGCCTGATAGCAGAGGGCAGGGTTTCAAATCCTGTCAGTGCTAACAAGCATACTGTGGCCAAATTTCACCTGGCAGGATGCTATGTTTTGCCTCGTCCAAAAAAGAATTGCTCTTTTGGCAGAGGAAGCAAAACTCACTCGGGATGCATTGTATTGACATTGAAGGGAACTGGGGGAACAGTGGATGATGGGTGATGGTAACAGAGAGCGCGGGCAGATAACGCGGCCCGTGTTGTGGAGCAGATGGGCCTTCACGCTGCTCCGCCTGTTGTCCCCCGTCCCTCATCTGCCGTCCCAGTCTTCAAAGCTGCAGGAGCAGGAGGAGACCATTTGGGGTTTTTCTTCTGCTGTCACCGGATTCGTTGGTTTTTTTTCGACAGATTCTGGCGATCTGTTGAACTGTTTTCCGCACTGCCTGGTTTGATGTGGGGTTCTTCTGCTTCTCTGTACTGGCTAAGTTTCAATGACTGGGGAACATGTTTGGTTAAGCTGTTGTCAATCTGTCACCATGTTGTATGTGATACATGTAATTTGTTTTGATTGGCTTTAAAAAAGTGAATGAATTACCCATTTCTTTATACAAATTCCAAACAACTTTTTTGTCCCCGGAGGGCAATTCTAAATACTACTTTGGACTTTTTTTTTTTAATAGTTGTGGGCTATTTTGATACAATTAAAACAGGTGCAGCAACAGATTGTGTATCCATTATTTGTACCACCAAGCCTTATGAGGGTCATGGGGGGAGCTGAAGCAAGCTGACATTGGATGAGAGGCTTCGTTCACCCGGTGTTCACCCGGGCCAGTGTATCCCAGGGCCAACATACAGAGACAAACAACCATTCACGCTTACTTTTACACTTCACTTTTGCTGTCCCTGTTGGTTCCCCATCATTCCTCGACAGACATGCAGGTCAACAAAGGTGTTGTGTTGCTCTCTGTGTCTTACAAGTCTTAGATTTCATTTCTGGACTCTGCAGAAAACCTGGTGTGAGTGTGTTTGCACTCTTTCTTCCCCATGGCCCAACTGACCAATTACCTCCTCTCTCCTCTGTAGCTGACCTACCTGCCTCCCCCGTGGGGAGAGTGCGAGTCGAAGGCCCTGGAGTCGGGCTTTTTCCAGGTCTACAGTGTAACCGCCTGCAGGATTGACTGTGAAACCCGCTACATTGTGGAGAACTGCAACTGCAGGATGGTGCACATGCCCGGTGAGAATCCCTGCTGCTGCTCCGACTTTGTGTATTGAACATGCATTCATCAATAGAGTTTTTTAGCAAGGTTGCAGTATTGTTTGTGGAATAAATGGCATCAAGAGACCTGGTATTGAAATGACGAGTCAATAATTGATGTTGGGTGTTACCATTTTTAAGGGATTTGATGCGTATGGCACGAAAGGGGTGCTGCACCTTGTTCTAAATTCATCGAACTGTTTACACTTTATTTGTAGAGTCGACTAAGAACATTAATGTTTAATCGCTGCCACTGACCAGTTTCCTTCTCTAATCCATTTCATTCAAACTGTTCCCAGGTAATGCTCCATACTGCACGCCTGAGCAGTACAAAGACTGTGCTGAGCCTGCCCTTGGTAAGTCCGCACAGACACATATCTCCTATATTCTGGTTCACATATCCTTATTTGCAGAGGAAAGGGATTATTTCTTTAATGCTAAACCTGCTTTAAAGATGAGAAACATCGAAGCATATTTGAAGCTTGATGGGGCTCAGAGCAGATAGAACATATCATCATGAATTCCAAAGCACTGTAGTAAGAAAACAAATTACTCTGGGAGCGCGATAGGGTTCCGCCTGTGACTGGACTTTGCTTAAAATGCAGCATGAAAGTTCAGCAGACACACAACAGGTCTTTGAGAAGATTCAGTGCAAGTGTCACTTGTAAAGGTTTTGATTTATCGAGAGAATCATCTCAGTTTGACCTCTTTTGTGTGTGAAGGACTCATCAAGTCACTGACCAACATCAAAACGGACAGGAAGTGCAGAGGGTTAGAGTTCAATTGAATGGATGGATAGTCAGCTAGATGAAAGGTCATATTTCCTGCATTAGCCATGAACTTGACTCATTCCTCCCCCATTAAATGAACTGTGTCGGTTTGATTAAATGTTAGCTCTTCAACCCCTGTTGAGGTTTCGTTTAATCTTACTTCATCCAAACTCTTGAGAAAACTCGTGAAAGTGAGATGAGACAGATTCTTTGTGATTTAATGTAGTTTTTCTTCCAAGAAATGTCATAAATCAAGGGTTCAGCTATTAAAGCATTAAAGTGGCTGGCGGACTTAAGCTGTACAATATTCGCATGAGAAATAATGGTTTTATGATGCAAGATAAAGAGTGTAAACAATTGTCTTCTTTATTTATGCTTTTTACACTGCGTAAAGGAGGTTACAGCGTACTTATCGTGGCTCCTCAGAAATTGAACTGCAAGTTGAGGCGGAGATACAGTACGACGTCAGTACTGCAGCAACTGTGATTATTTTCTGTGGAGATAAAACAAGAGAACGACACCAATAAGACGTTTTAACACACCTTTAAACCCAATGGCTCGAATGAAATATACACTGATTAAACACAGTTAAAAGCCAGAGAATAAAAGTGGGTCTTAAGCTGCATCTTAAAAGCATCAACAAGCCTAACCCAGCTAATGGCCTCTGGCAGGTGATTTCAGAGCCGAGGAGCTGCTACAGAAAAGGTTCCTGTCCCTGACAGCCAATATGCTGTGATGGGACAGTCTGAGTCGTCTGGGAGTTCTGAAAGGGCTGAGAAGTCTGTAGATAAATGTAGGAGTCGACATGGATCAAGAGGTGAATACAAAGAGGTCAGATGATATTAGTGAGCAGCCGTAAAGCAACAGGGTTAAGACAAAGCACGCAATTTCCTGGGGCCCAGGGCTGAGAGGGGGCAGCTGAATACATTAGTAGGCAGAAACGACAAGTTTGTGAGAACCCCATTAAATTCTGTGATTGGTTATGTGCGACAGAAGGTCAGAAACATGATTTTTTTTTTTTAATATGGTTCTGAGCTGGAGGAAGCTGGACCTAACGATAAGAATAAGGTTTCTTTTGAAACTTTGATCCGACTCGACTATGTTCCTGGGGTTTGACGAAGGTGAAAAGTGGTCAGGCTGCAAAGAGTGGAATCCATGTCTTGTCCTCATTTTAGAGAAACATTTTGAACAAAACATTCTGTCAGATTAAAATCTCTGAGAGAGTCGAATTAGATCAGATTCTATTTTGGGAAATGAGGGGGCGGTGGATCCATTTTAAATCTGCATTTTTTGAGAAATAAGCGCCCATGGGCAGTGAAAAACATAAATAATACATACACAATAAGTTGATTTCAATACTGAGTAATTTCTGACCTTTATAAACTTTTGTCAGGAGGGAGTTAGAGGAGCACCAGGAAAACTTTCTCTCCTCCCACACCAGTTTCTCTGCTCGGCCTTGTCCACTCCCCTCCCACCCTGAGGAAAATAATTTGTGGAAAAACAGAAAAGACACAAAAAGTTTAGTCAATAGCAGCAAAAGTTTCATGCAATTAGCAACAAGGAAACAGACTCCCCCACCATAAGAGCATTCAGCGTAACTCACCGAAGTGTAAATAACATGCACTTGTTCTGTATGATGCGGGAGAAGCGTATACCGGCTTCTCTCACACACCTCGTTTCCTCGTCTCTCGTCTTTAATTGGTTTCATCGTTGGAACAGCGTGGCTCTCACATGCTCAACACAATGCACACACACACACACACACACACACACACACACACACACAGCTTGGATCATTGAATGCAAATATATTCTTGTTTTAAATCCAGTGCCAATTTGCTACACCCATCAGAGGAGGTTTCACACAGCAAAGTTTGATTGGAGTGGGTTTTATTTCTCTTGCTGTAACTGTGTCACTCAAGTTTTGTATCCCCCTCTGGAAATATGTTTTAATAGGAGACAGCTGCATGGGTTTTTTTGGGGGGAAAAAAGTTGCTTTTGAGGAAACGGAGACATGATTATTTCCAATATCTGTTGGAGCTGCTGAACAAATGATTCATCCTGCCAAAACCATCTTAAAGTGACTATATCAGTTGTTTTTCTATCAGAAAGCTTTCTTATTCATACTTTCACTCAGCAGCAACAGCTACTTAAGCATTAACATTAAGAAAAGTATGAAACTCATAAGGAACCTACATCTTACGGTAATTTTCTTTTAGATTTAAGTGTATGTGAGAGGGAATGAGTGAGGGAGGTGAACAAAGGCGAAAAGATTAGAGAGAGAAATCAATCATTTGAATGTGCGAGGCCTTGCTCCCTTGCATCCAATAACGTCTCATTTGAATAAAAAAAAAGAGACCACTGAGAAGTCATATTGAATTCCCTCTTGCAATTACGTGAGAGTGTGGCCCTGCCGGCTATTAGTGCACCGGGGGGGATGGCTGCCTCGTGCTCTCTGATCTGCAGGTTTGCCACTGAGCTGTGTCACTGAGAAATAAGGCTGATAACATTAACTTCTCTACAGCTCCCCTTTCTGAGAATATAGGCTCACTTCTAGGAAGGTTTAAAATTTGAAGATTTGAAGTCCAAAGAAAGAAGGGTTTTTTTGTATTTTTTTCAGCACTGGGAAATAAATTGAATATGAATTCAACTTCGGAACTTCAAAAATGGAGCTCAGACAAGTTATTTTCGAGGAGGTTGAGCATCCTTGGTGTAGAGAGAAGCTTTTGATGGAGCTTTGTTTGAAAAGCTTGTGTCGCTTAATATTACCGTCAGTGCGTGAGGGTTGGTGTTATAGAGGAGGCTGTGGGCTTAAGACAAAATCATCTCTCTGTGAGTCAAGCTGTCAAAGCAGAGCTGTGAATAGAGCTTGGCGTTTCTGCATCAGGACTTTGTCTGTGTCAGGATAAAGGCTGTGCTACAGATGCCGCTGGAGGGCATGTTTGTAGTCGGTGCCTTTATATCCTCTCCTCTGTGACATGGACGATGACATTGACTTCTACTGTCGTCAGAGCCTGTATGGAGTAAACATCCACATGACTCAACACGCACAGGCCAGTGTGTTATTCGTAGCCCCGTGTTTTTAGGTATAGTGTGTTTGCTCACACAGCAAGAATAAGAAAAGTGGGGTCTCAGAAAAAGCATTCCTGATGCTCTCAGCATAAAACGTCTATAAATTGAGTGAAATAAGCGTTAATGAGCATTGAAAAAAGCATTGGCACTTACAGTTTATAGCTTCTACAAAGATGTTGCTGATTAAACTGATGAATGGAGCTGTGTCTTTCTTTACCAGTGTCCCAATTTGAAAGCCTGATTCAGCTTTGTTTTCTATAAACTGTATAACTTTATGTATAAGCCCTTGTGCATCTTTCAATACAAAGTGACCTCTAATTTTTGAATATAATATATGAGAGAGATATTTTAGAATCTGAAACCAGCAACTCTTTGGTATGTTTGCTTGATAAATGACTTGACAACAGTTTGCTTGTTTATTTGTCGTGATGCATTTAAATTATAGATCAATTATATATTTAAATTCTCTTACATTTTAAGCGCAATAAAGCATATATGGACTCTACCATTTACTTGTGTATATTCATTTCTCTTATTGAATTGATGACAAGTTCAAAATGTATTGAAATATCAAAAGAGCTCATGATGGTCGGCAAGATGGAGCATTGATTAGCACTGTTTTCCCTTGGTAAGAAGTTTCCTGGTTTGAATCCTGTGTGATAGTATCATTTATTTTATACATGCAGACTTAACCTAAATGTATCCATTTCCTGTTACACTTACATCTTCTTTATTTTTGATATATGGATTGTTTATTTTTTGAAACGACTCTGCTTTTGGCCTTTCTATTCTAATTTGTATTGCATCAGCTCAGTCTGCCCAGAGATGATCCAAATAAAAAGCCAGACTTTTGTTTGCCGACCTTGTTGCAGTACTGAAGCCCTCAGTCAAACAAGGTTTCCAGTTTCCAGCAAATATTCACTCTCAAATCAGTAGCAACAGCCTTAGGAATCACACCTCCAACAGTATGTCTTATTAGAGACTTTATTAGGGAACTGTGTGGGAAATAAATAACCCATCTGGTTTATTTACTGCCTTTAAACTGGTTGTCTCAGTATATCTGGGTCTCTGTAAGTGGAAGTCTCACTCTGTATCTAAAAGAGCATCTCTCCCTGGTCATCCCCATCTACCCACGTCTCACTCCATTCTCCCCACGATTTTACACTCGTTCCCTCTCCATCACCCACCCCTGCGTGTAGCTAAACTGTCGGCCGTGGAGAGCAGTAACTGCATGTGCAGGACGCCGTGCAACATGACCCGCTACAACAAAGAGCTGTCCATGGTCAAAATCCCCAGCAAGACCTCGGCCCGCTACCTGCAGAAGAAGTTTAACAAGACGGAGAAGTACATCACGTGAGTAGCTGACGTTCCTCGTCTCCTCCTTGTTACGTTTGCTCCCCCTGCAGGCTCGGCAAGAGACTACAAATACACAGATTATCTGTTTACATTGATTGAATGATAAATAAGTACTTTAGCCATAATATGACATAAATCTACTAAATTGATTGAAACCTTATAAATGAGCATTTTACGTACATTTAGTTACAATTTATGAAAAACCAATCATCATAATTACAGCTAGTTCCATTTTACCTGACAGGCATTAAAAGGGAAATGCATTCTATTGCGTCACACCTTGATTGCGAGCGGCACCCCCTCCCACACAGGGGTCGGGTTTTCCCGCTTCTTCCGTTGTATGGGAAATGGATGGGCCTGCTGCTGATTGATGATGCTGCTTCTCCAGTGATTGCCTTTATGTTGGGTTCATTAATGTGATTGCCTTTTGCAGAGACAACATCTTGGTGCTGGACGTTTTCTTTGAGGCTCTGAACTACGAGACCATCGAGCAGAAGAAAGCCTATGAGGTTGCAGGCTTGCTGGGTAGGTTTCACTAAGTGAATGTTAGAGACAGTCATGCGGTTGTTTCATTTAATGCTCTGACTGCTGGGAAAGAGTCTTCCCCTGACCCATGGATGATTTCAAAGATAATGTGAAAATTAAAGAGAAACAGCAAATTTAGAAGTGTTTTTTGAGCTGTAAATTAAAGCATATGACTGCTCTCTGATGTTGGTTTTAATATCACATATTTGACCAAATTTACAAAAACGAGATCTACATATTAATCATGATTCAAAACGCCACCTAGTGTTTCAAATTGTCTTGGACCCTGCAGGGCCAATGCGTGCATGGAGTCAGCTGCTGGGGACATCTCTACGTCATCAGATCTTTATTTATATTTAAACTGAACTTAACATCCTTTAATCAGAGATGGGCATCCATGTCCATGTCCTAAACCTTAAGCACAGCTGTCTGTGCTAGCAGTTAAAAGCACTCGGTACGACTGTGGTCTCGGCTGTCAGGCAACGCCGGTGGCGTTTATCACTTTATTTCCATACAACAATTCTGTGTGAGTTGCGATTTTAGTCAGTCGCTCATAGGTAGACGACCCTGTTAATTGCAAGATAATTGGTATGTATGGTATTTATGTGTGTGTTGCATTCTAAATGACTTTTTTGAATTTCCAGGGAGAGACAATTTTCCTTAATTATGCTGTAATAGTCGATCAATAACTTCTTTGTTCCTCTTTCTATTTCTCTCGTCATGTGACTGTGGGTGTGGCCCTCCACAGGTGACATTGGAGGTCAGATGGGTCTGTTCATTGGAGCCAGCATCCTCACCATCCTAGAGCTGTTCGACTATGCTTATGAGGTTGGTGTTTCATTGCAGTTGAAGCACATCCGTACATCTCTCCTCCACACACTCATTGCCTTTTTGCGTTTTCTACAGTGAAATAAAATTTAGATTTAGAGCATTGACCATGAGATCTGACAACAGCAACATAATCACTGATGCGAAAAGCAGATAGTGTTAGATTTACTTCACAGCTGACTGAGATGAAGGACCGGGTAATTGTACTTTTCCACCACTTTTGCACTTTAGAGTTTGCCACGTGGCTTTCAGCTGCACAGGACACACACATAACAGTCCAGGCCTCCCGCAGGGTTTTCTGTGAAAAGCAATTTTCATGAGAGTAATTTTTTTCTTTTTAATTGGGGTATTGGAGAAATGGGGATAAAAAACCCTCATGTCCCTTATATAAGCAGCTATAAAGCAACTTTCCACAGCTCTCATGCTGAAATAATTGCGCTAGTTTGATGCCAAATTTGCCACCTAATTACTTGCTTTGAAGCTCAATGTTCCCGTAATATTAATTATTAATTGCCAGGCGAGTCTTCTTTAGCAGACTGAATGAAGTGTGGTCTGACGTTTATTCCATGTTCTACAGGTGGTAAAGGAAAGACTACTGGAGCTACTGAGTCGGGATGAGGAGGAGGAGAGTCATGCGGAGGATGTGGTGAGAGCGTCTTTTAACCACTTCACTTCTCAGTCTTCTCCGTAGAGTGCTCTGAGTAAGTGGAGCGTGTAGATTCACTCTGCGCATGGTGGAGCTGTGGTATCGAGGTCCCGCCGATTCACTCACTCAACCAATCGTGAGTCAATCTCAGCTGTCCATCATAACGTTTCACACTCTTTTTAAAGCTTCAAATATTTAATTAAATCCGAACTTGATATACTCTTGTACATGGGTTATAGGCAGGGTTATTTACCTATACTGCAGTCATCCATCGGGGCCATCAAGATACTTTGGCTTCACTTTGGACGAGCTGTCACGTCGTCCATCTTTATATTCGGTCCACGCTGTGGCTGCAGCATCAGATGAATGAGCCACTGATGATGAATCATAAATGAAGCTAATTGAGGCACAGCTACTTATAGCTGTGTCTGCACTTATACAATGCTTCATTTAAATTCAGTACAAAGCTTAGTCACTGATTATTCAGCTTATTATTATTTATTAGCTAAACTATCACATTTCTATTCAAATAAAAAATCCGTTTACGCTCACAGCGTATAAAATGCAGGAAGCTACTATTACCCTATTAGCTGTGTAACTTTTATACAACCTGCTTCGCTTTGCCTGAATATATGACTCCATTAGAGTCATGGTTTACAAAATGCAATGGTGTAAATTAATCTCTAGAAAAAACTGAGTAAAATTTTATCCAAAAGTATTGAGCTCTGTTAAAGCTGGATGTTGAAAGAGAAGCCCCGAAGCTGCCGATCATGTATTGAATGACCTATAAGCAATCCCTCACTTTGTCATTAATTGTCAGTTTATGTTCGATGAAAGTCAACACGCTGCACAATAAAACATGACAGCTTTTCATTTTTCTGAGTGCCGATGGCTTCTCGTTTTTCTTTTCTCTTTTTTTCTGTTCTCTTCATCCGTTTTGTTTAGTGCTGTGTAGTGTTGAAAGCGTGTTCTTTTATCCTTTAAGAGAAGACGAGCCGAACTCGGTTTGGTCAATCAAAGTATTTATTTAGGAGAGCAATGAACAGGTCACAGCAAAGCAATGGGACAGTACATTAGTTGTATCAGAGCGCCTCGAACTTCCGGCATCTGTCTATTTTATAGCAGTAGGTCTTCGTTCCTCCTCTTCGGAAGTGCGCAGGCGTAATCCATCCTCCTGGCATTTGGTATACGGAAGTGAAAAGAAAGACACTCCCAATGACACTATGCTTGCTAGGCAACCTGTTTACTTCATAAAAGACCTTGAACCAGCAGATGCAATGTGGGGCAAAGGTGTTTACAATAGGAGAAAGGATTATTATGTTTCAGCTATATCAAAACAAACCTGACTGTGTAAACATTCGCAACAAACTAAACCCAAACAATGTCATACTGACTTTGCCCCAGAAGGAACAGTTCCTGGATCTCTATGTGAGTTTAATGAATCTGAGGGAATTACGCTTTAATATCAAAAAGTTAAGTATTAGAACAAGTGAAATATTCATTATTAACCCTAAGCAGCAAAAGTTATTAAAATCATTTGTATGAAGCATAATATCTAGCCAAAACTACCTCTAGCTTTATTTGGTTGGAGTTCTGTCAGCTCAGAGAGAAACTAAAATTTAGAAATCTCAACAGTAGCAAGTGAGCGGCTAACACAGCAGCCCCCTCGTCTGAGAGTACTGAGCACTGTTTAAACTCTTTAAATCTTCTTCCTCAGAGTTCCTGTGACGCCGTGGCAAACCACTCAGAGTCCATCAGCCACACTGTGACAGTCCCGCTGCAGACGACGCTGGGCACCCTGGAGGAGATTGCCTGCTGAGGCCCTCCCCCTCCCCCCCAGAGCCACACACATCCAGAGGCTGCCCCCACTGGGTGGCGCTGCATCCTCGCTTAGGGCACTATGCAGGGACCTAACAGGGGAGGGGAAGAGACAAAGACAAGAACAGGGGTCGGTCTGGGGACGCCGCTGTGCTCTGTCACACCAGCCTGTCTGAGGCACTAATGGGGATTAAGGAGCTGTCGGCTGGACTTATCAGCCCTCTCTGTCACCCTGTACTGGGCTGTAGTGGGAGGGTGGCCTCCACTATGCCAGACCTGCAGTGGGGTCTGAGTCTCAACATACACACACACAGGAAAAATCACAGACTATGTGGGGGACCTGCCCAAAAAGAGGGCTCATCCCTGTGCAGCATATCTATGTAACACATTCATATGTTGCTCTCTGCCAAAAGAACTGTACAAAGTTGGATTTGAACTGTGTCCAAAATGCATGCGTCGATCTATCTTGCTCTCTTTGCTGATGCATACGCTGGACTGCAGTGTTGCTTTACTGTACATGTGTGCCATTTGTCCCTCTGTCTGCAGGACAGGCTCACGAAAACGGGCCCTGGTCCGGCATCATACTTCGAATGTACAGATTGAACACATGGTTGTTTAAAATCATAGCTCAGATGTGACAGAGCCGTGTCTGAAAATCGATTCTAAAGTGTAGTGTAACCGAGGAATAAAAAACTATTGTTTTGCTTTATTTACTGTAGATTGAACCATGAAGATTTTGCAGCCTGAATTTGGCTTTTTTTTTCCACCTGTCTGTTTCAGTTAAATCAGTTTACTACAGGCATGTTTGCTACATGACTCATTGGGTGTGAAGCTGCTCTACAGACACCTTTAAAGGGATGTCATGCTTTCACTGTCAATGTATGTGAATAAATGACTTGTGGCTGCTGCCCCTCACCACAGCAGCCAGCTGACAGACCCTGTCCACGCCTGGCATTAGCATGCGTCTCCAGTGACCACTTGTGAACGGAACCCAGTCGAACCCCACTCTATATGCAAATAAACACGTATATCATTGCTGTATGTGTTTCGCTAGTTCGACTATGACAGACAGGTCTGATGTCAATGTGTGTGTTTGTGTGTGTATGAGAGAATGTGGTGTTTGTGTTACATATTAAAATCCAAAATCTCTATGTTGGGGATCAATTTAAATGGCCACTAATAAATCAATATAAAGGAACCTAGTCAGTTGAGTAGTTGGTCCTTCAATGTGTCGCAGGACACAATTGTGTTGACGGCGCAAAAAGAATGTGGTCACACGTGTCCCAGACCACTTCCGAATGGGGTCTGAGTGATTGGTTCTCAAACGTGTCCTCAATTAATCTAAGGTGGGTTCACACCTATAAGTTAGAGCTGGCCACTTGTGATCAGATCCCCCGCTCCTGAGACGGACGTTATTGCCAGGTTTGGACAGGGCAGTGAAGTAGAATCTGAATTTATTTGCTGGCCAGACAGACACTCGGTAGTAAATGAATTTATGCAGGTTGTCTTAAACCCATTATTTCATTAAGAGAATGTCAGGGTGATGTTTCAGACAGCTACTATAATTTTTATCAAGGATGGCAAAAAAAAAAATCCTCAGCCAAAAAAACAACCTCCCTAGGCTACACAATAAAAAAGATATATGTATAAAAAAGCACTATGAGAAGGGTTCAGCCAGGAAACCTTGTTTTGTTTATTTTATTTTAAGATACGGGGTCTGCTGTGCAGCGGTGTAAATATCTGTGTTTTTTCTCTCTCATGAAAGCGGGTACCACGCAGACAAACCTGAATTCCAATTTTAAAGAACGTTGGTAAAACATCATCTCCTGGGCTGGAAGTGACGACTCATCTGTCACATGTTTTCATACTGTTACTCAATCTGCTACTCTCAGTGGGGGGGAATGTTGTGTAACGGGCCATAGCATTATGGGGTAAAGTTGAATGTCATGCTTAAATTGAAGGACACACTCTGTTAAGAGCACCGGACATCTTTTTCAATGCAGGTTCAACTGAACCTTCACTGTCCTCAGAAACGACAGTTACATATATATACTGTATGGCTTTACACCAAAAGCTTGTGTGAGACCATTTTGGACGATTAAGTGTTATCTGAGTTTTCTGTTCTAGTCCATGATCATCCTCACATGGTCTCTGTCATTTTGGTAATGTAATTACAGGTAGGAATGAATTCAAGTGCTTTGTGAGACTGTTTGGATCATGATTTCCCAACTGTGGCTCAACCTGCTGTCTCTGTGTATTATCTCATGTTGTGGCTTCAGACAAACAGGATCCTCAGCCAACCTGCAGAGGTGTGAGACAAGCGCGTCTCCTTTTCTCTCGGCGGCAGCAACACTGGCTGTTTCTTCTCTCTACTTTGGCTTCAATTGTTATCGCAGAACAGCATTTTCTCGTTGTGTGATGCAGCATTCAGTGTGTGTTTTTAATGTGAAACAATTAAATGAAAAAAGTTGTTTTGCAGTGGTGGCAGTCCTGTCGTGGTGAGGCGGAGCGGGGCACATTTACTTTCTGAAACATCTCAACAAAAAGGGAATCCAAAATGCTTAATATGATATGCACGATATATAAAAACGTGTGGGGTTAAATATACAAAAATTAAAAGGATTTTAAATGAATTCATGAAATGGAAGAAAACAAGAGAAGATGAGAAAGTAGCCATAGGCTCAAATTACCGTGTAGAGATGGTTACACACACAATTTAGCAGGTATGTTAAGCATGTTCACCTCTTATTTCAGAGATTGTATATGAAGATGGACAATATGACAGCTCCCCAAAAGTGAAGCCAAAACATCTGAAATGCCCCCTGGTGTCTGGCTGCTTCAGTATTAGGTATAGCTTTGCTTTATTTTGTACAGTGGGGGGACGTGGAGATGTGTCATCCATCTGTATGTTGTATAGCATGTGTACATTAATTTTCATTAGCCTTGGCACAACTGAGGCTGATAGGAATATCAAAGGTTTCACATATATTTAGTCGTAAACAACAAATGATTGAAATTTGATTTAACTGTGGCTCTAGATGAAAAATCACCATGAAGATAGATTGATTAAGATTTAGAAGATTTAGTCAGGGCCATAGTGGTGGACTTGCCAACAAACTACAATGAAAAAGACAAAAACAAATAAATGAAACTTAAAGGACCTAAAAGGGCACTCAGGAGAGTGCTTACCTGTGCCAAGGCCCAACAATCCCTTAATTAAACCACATTTAAGTTCACTAGATCCATATTTTTAGTTGGATATAAGCCCGATTAATCACACACATGAATACCGGTCCCCTTAACATAAGTCATACCTCAGGATCCATTAATTATTCTCTCAGAAATCAATGAAAATGTTGAATAAATGAATCACACAATGATAAAGAGGCTGAATAAAATTCTGGATCTGACCCCTGATCTGGATCTAAGTTCAGTGAGTTCTTCCTCCGGTCATATATCACTCTACAATGTTTTTTTCACCTAATCCTCCTTATTAACAAACAAACAAACGGAGATGAAAAAATAAATAACCTCCCTGGCGTACCAAGAATCGACTGTGGAGCTCCAGATAACTGGTGTATCAAATCTCTGTTTTCTCAAGTGGGTCTAGTTTTACAACATAGCAGCAAGCCAGATGTGTATGTTGGCCTCAACCATCAGTAGTATTTAAAAAATACTTCTCTCACACACATGCAAAGATATGAGAACTGGGCTGATGTGCTCTACCGTGTTGGTCTCAGTGGCAACTCAGGAAACAACACTGTTGACATATTTGATACTAAATTTGATTTGTAACAGACCTTTTTCCCAACAGCCATGTTGACACAAACACAGGCCCGTGTTCGATAAATCAAAAACATTCTACTTTCCACTCGTCCTTGACCCCGATGGAATACGTCACAAGGTCAAAGAAAAGATGTGAAGGAGAAGCACTGTGCACAAAAGTTCCGACTCCATTTACAGTCTTATTTACTCTCATCAGCTTGTTCACTAGACAGAAATCAGGAGCTCAGATGATCATGTAGGGACTCACATCAGTTCTGGACCGTGTCAAAAGCTGTTCTATTTTTTTAAATTTATGTAAGACCCTTTTTACCCACTAGTTTCTGACAAAATTACCTCCGCGAAAATGGTCTGTTTTTATTATGTGGATATTAAACCTGCAATTATTATTTTCAGCCATTCACACGTTGTGCAGACAACTGAGCAACATTTCCACTCGCCTGGAGTCGTGTTTCCGTCCACCAGGCAGACGAAAGTCCAATATTCATTCTCTTCTACCTTTGATTTGCTCCCCACCAGCTCCCGTGGGAAATATCTGGCACTTAACCTGATAAATGCTTCACTGTGTTTACTAGTCGTTCCATTACTTTGTTTTAGAGTGTGTTGGAAGTCACGGAGGGGAACTGTAGAGTCCGATGACGATGCTCTGTGTTCATCACTGCATCCGTTTTACTTATAGGAAAATATATTCACCTAATAGAAAATTATTGAGTTAAGATGCTGTAGAATTCGGATCCATGATTACTTGTTCTGTTAAACAGGCGGCTGTTGCTCAGCTGACTCAACTAACCACATGGTCAACGGTTCGATCCCCTTCTACCTCATTCCGCGTGCTGAAGTGTCCTTGGTCAAGATACTGAACCCAAAATGGCCCCTGATGGCTGTGAAAGTATGAGTGATATATATATAAATAGTGCCATATGAATCCTGAATTGGTTTGCCAGTCAGGTTTGACTATTTTATTACTACATTTAAGAAAATCCAGCAGTGTTGGTAGCGAGGGCTGGAACTTAGAGTGCTATATCTGCCCTCTATCCCTGTAGCTGCACATATGTTTCATTAATTCAGTCTAATGATGCTTCTTCCTCCAGCTCACACATGCACGAATCATATTTCTCGGGAATGAAGTAATAAAGGAAAAGATGACATTCAATTTGAGGATTTCCTTTAAAGTAGAAAAAAGAATGATTGTAGTAGTTAGTATTTGCAATATCGTCTGAGGGCGGATTATCCTCACAGGGACCAGTTTATTTAAATTTCCTAGCAAAGCTTTTTATTTAAATGCTATTGTGTAGAAGGACCCCTGGTTTTTTGGTAAACTTGTATTTATATTCTACACATTGCCAGAGACTCTTATCTGGGAGCTGCTGCAGGCAGAAGTTCAGCGTCAGTTCAGTCTCAGTTCATTTAACAGATATTTAGGCTTCGGAAATTGCCTGCAGGTCAGCCATAGTCCAACAGCAACTCATTGGAAACACACTGATTGCACGGTAGAGGTTTCTCGGAACAATAGGTTCTAAAACTTCAGTGCATATAATTACTGCATGAATCCATTTCCAAGATTCTGAACCCGAAATTGCCCCTTGTTTATGATAGATCTGCTGCACTCAATGAATTGGTGAATGGAAAAGTTGTACCGTAAAGTGCTTTGAGTGGTCATCACCAGTAGAAAAGCTCTACACAGACGCAGACCCTTTATCTCAACAATGCTACTTCAATGCTCTTTCTCACGTGGTGTTAAATACAGGAGAGTAAAGCAGTATTGTGTTATTAACAAAGGTAGGGTTGATGGCTCTGAAGGATTTCAATTCCACAATGTACTTTTCTGCCGTCCCTCAATCAAAACATTAACAAAGCCTAACCCTAACTAGAATAGTACTCAGTAGAGCAAGTAGCTCAACTGATGTCCGGTTGTCCCATTCAATTCAATCCAGCTCCACCAAATTGCACAAGCTTGTAGATATCAGTCCCTAAATATGCCAGATTTTTTTAGATATTAAAGATACATGAATTATTTGCTGAGAAATCAGTGGAAATGTAAAAAAAGATATAACTATCTCACAATGTTAAACAAAGTGATAAAGAAAATCTTGGGCTCACACTAAAATTGAATGGGTTATTTTTTGTCCCAAACCACCTCCTTCCACCATGTTTCAGGGGTAAGAATTAAATCCTCCTTAGCAGAGGTAAAGATGGAGTTTGTCATAAAGTAGTGAGCCAGTATTAGTCTTAATTGTTTATTTAAATTCAGGTTAAAGATTCAGTGTGTAAGATTCAGGTGCCAACTCAAGGCTACCACAGGTTCTCCTTTATGTTTGGAAGGGGAGGGTCAGGTGAGGGGTAGTTATCTGCAATGTGCAACTTCACCACTAGATTTCCCTAAATCCTACAGACTGAACCTTTAACTCAAACAAGGTGATTTGGGGTTATGGGCCAAAGAAAACATTTGGAGCAGATTTTGTGGCTGTGAGGCAAAGAAGGACATCATATATCCCTGGTTTCCATCATTCAAAGTAAAGCAAGTGTTAGAAATGATTTATGGCCCTTTTTTTTAATCAGCATATATAATGAATGCTTCTCCAGAGTGGTAATATATAATTAATTTAATTTTGGGTTTTTCTTTGTCAATTTCTCTACTTATTAAGCTCTGGAAATAAAAGTGCACCTGCAACCAAACTATAGATAACAGGTGAAGACATCGACTCCAAGCCCCCCTGAGAAATTAAACTTTTCAAGTTAATTACATAACAGGATAACTTTTTATCCTCATGTCTATTTTAAATAGAATTATAATAAAAGGATTTCCCCTATGACTTCCACTGAAAGAGTTGCTCTCAAGGCTACTACAGCAGAATCAAATACAGCACCCTGTAAGTCTTATAAAGCAGAGGTTGGACCAAGTCATTTTTTTGCAAGTCCCAAGTAAGTCTCAAGTCTTTGCCCTCAAGTCCC
Organism: Limanda limanda; assembly: GCF_963576545.1. Classification (NCBI taxonomy): domain Eukaryota; kingdom Metazoa; phylum Chordata; class Actinopteri; order Pleuronectiformes; family Pleuronectidae; genus Limanda; species Limanda limanda. Next base: position 8,068,601 of record NC_083652.1, read on the forward strand.
GAGTCAAGCCCAAAGTCAAGACTGACAAGTCTCAAGTTAAGTCCAAGTCCTGCAGTTTGAGTTTCGAGTCCTTTCGAGTCCTTTTGATCACAGAGTAATAATATATTTACACAGATCATGTATGCTTTTAAAATCTGTATTTATTTATTAAAACAAGTGCGGTCAACGCACCCCCATTACAGAGAAGCAGACAGGGGTCAGCAGGTAAATGTATTTAAGATACCAAAAAGAGGCAAACCTAATAAAATCAATGTCAGTTTAAGTGTACGCCATATAAAGAATATTTTCATTGCTTTACCTTGCCGTCACGACAGCTCATTCTGTCAAGAAACTGAAATGATATGCTTGTTACCATCTTTTTTGGTTGCTTTATTATTTATCTGATACCTTGTACTAATGACATCATAGATTTCCTGAAGCAGACCTATACATTAGTCTTTTCAAATGTATAATTTTGATGTGTGTAATTTCCGGCCTCTCAGTACTGAAAGTATCTTCACCAAAAGAGAACAGATCATCTCGCTGGATTTGAAGCCAGCTTGATTTAATCTTCTCAGCATTCACAGCTAATCAAGCATCACATGCTTGTACTCATGTCACACAAAGGCAGTTAGCACTGAGTGAGCACATTAAAGAAGAATGAGAGATAATTGGAGTCAGAACGAAGACAGCCGTGCACTGAGAGTAAGAAACCACTGGAGAGCTGAATGGAGAAAGAACAGAGCATCACAAGGAGACAGATCGAGGCCGTATTACAGGAAGGTCTCATTTAAACTCTTAAGATAGGTCGAGTATAAGTATGAGTGCTAATTAACTCCAGAAATCGGGCTAAGAAATCCTGGATACTCAACCCAACATCCTGAGTCTGTCAACCATTAATCAACGGTGCTTTTCTCACTTCATCTCACTGAGGTAATTTTGTACACATTAAACTTGTCATTGAAAAATAAAGAAAATCAATACAAACAACAATGGGTACTCAACTTAAATACAGTTTTTGTTAAAGCAATAAAACAGCAGCCAATTTGAATTAATAAAGGACCTGCATCACATCAAACGTTGCCCAAGCAACGACACAGAGCTTGACTCACGTTTTAGAAAATCCCCACGTAGACTCTACATAAAGTGAAGCCATAGGTCACAAATCCTGCATCCTCCATGTTAGTGGATGGGAATATGACTAAACTTAAAACTTCCAGTATTTTACTTTAAATACATTTTTCCAGGATGTTTTTTGTCCTTTTAGCTGGTTATCACTTTGATGTAGGGTTAAGTGCTGAATTTCTTGTATGTTTGTTCCTAATTTCTTATTTCATGCTATAAAAACGTCTTGATTGACAGCTGAGCCTGACTCGTGATTGGCCAATCGTGGCCCCATCACTACTGTACAGTCTCTGGCTCCCAATACTCAAAATGGCAGCTTCATATCCGGGATATTTTGGTTTAATTTCTGGATAGTAGGAGGTAGAAGAGACACATCATCTAACTTTACTTGGAGGCTCCACTAATACAACCAAAGGCAAATTACTATTGATTTTCAAATTAATTCATATATAATTATTTCGTTTCATAATCTAATAGTTTTTGGGGGGCCTTGGGGAGAGTTCTTGATGGACTCATGACCCGTTGGGCCTTTACTATTATAGAGGAACCCCTATACATGGCCTAGTTACCTTATTGGTGGAAGAGAAAAAAGTTTAGATAGAATAACAGTCATCCTGAAGTGTACTTAAACATTTAAGATATTAAGAAGTTTCTGTCATACATGATGAAGTTAGGACAGAAACGATTACTAAGAAACTATTCCATCTATACCGCCATGTCTTTCACTGTAAATCAGGTCATAACCCCAATTACTGGTAACCAAACCGTAAAGATGGGAATTTCTTGAAATATACCAGCAGGGTTAACGTTTCATTTTTCTTGTGCCAGTCATTGACAATGCGGGAACAGTGAGTTTGCCATTTCATTCTCTATCCTCAGTACAATCTCACAGCAGCAATTTTCTGTCTGATCTCTGACCAGCATTCACCTCTGTAAGTCCACATCCAGAACAAAGCATTTAACCTTGACATCTATTATTCACATCTCTGCAAATGTTATCTCACAAAAGCAATATTTAGAGAACAATTTAATTTTAACGCAATAAAGACCCTGGATTTGGAGACGTTATCGGGAAGAAATATGACCTGTGATGGCACTGTGACCAGAATCTAATCTAAATGTAATTAGATAGAAGTTTACAGTTTTGTTTGCTCTTCTCCACATTAGAATAACAGAAGCCCCCAAAAATACTCGACCAGGCTTATACAACGAAGCATCAGAAATAATCACATTTATTTTATCTATACCCTCTCTGGCAATGACCTGAGTCGGAATCATATTTAATTACCTGTTGGCTGTGTTTATTGCTTAAGAGACTTCATTGCTAATTTAATCACAAGCCACAGACCCGTCTGAGAGCTCTTTTCATGTGCTCCAAACGAGCTCCAGGGGGGAATTTGTGGCATTCGGAACAGCTCTCTTAACAGGTCGTGTGTCAACATTCTTCAGATTCGTCAGGACACTTTTGCGAATGTATCTGTGAGACTGTTTGCACGGTGATAATTACTGAAACAAGGCTGCAACATCCCACAAGGCTCACAAATCGTCATGGTCTGATGAGCTTAAGCCCAGTGTAAATTCCCTGTAAGAGATTTAAAGTAACTTTGAAACTTAGGTCATGAATCAGTGTGTGTTGAGCCGTCACATTCTGACTTTAACTCGAGAGTAGTTTTCATAAATTGAGGTTGGTCGGATTAGGAATTAGAAAGATTTGGCATTTCAGGTGAACTCCACTGAAATAATCACTCTCAATGTGATTCGTCATACAGACTTGATAGAGACAGCACACCTCTAATATTTTTTAAGTCTACTTTAATACATACTAGGTTTTTCTGTGTCTTCAGACACAATGTTTTTATTAATATTCATTAAGAATATTAATCTTTCGCAAACTACAACCATAAGTGCTTTTGCTGCCGAGCCATCTGCTTGTAAAGATGGTTGACATCTCTACACTTCCTCCCGTTGTGCAAAAATAAGGCAAAAACATCACAGAAGCGTTTGCCACCATCTTGCACTTTTTACATCATTTGGATGTGTCATTTGTGCAGCCCGTTCACATGCTCGACCAATCATAAGGCAGTCCCAGCCGTCATCATTATGTTTCATCCCTGTTTCCATCAGTGTGATAAGAACTACATAAAATTACAGAGACCATCATTTGGAAAAGATTATCTGGCGTGTACTTACAAGGCAGGGCTTATGACCAGTACTGCAGCCAGCCACTAGGGGCCGATCAAGCTGGTTTGGCTTTATTCTTGGAGAGCCATATGGACAACCTTTGCACTCAGTCAATACAAAACCCTGGTATATGGTGAGAGTGCTGGTCTCAATTAATGACCCAAAAGTTTCCTCCAGGATAGAGCCTTAAGCCTGTAATTTAAAGTCTGATGTGACAAAAAGCTTTTACCTTTCCCCGCCTGCACAGCTTTTATATGTTCCCACACCAAGTGGCATAAACCATGAAGTTGCCTGAGTCCTGTGTGACAGAGTGTAGCTGTGAGCTGTGCAGGTAGGACTGACTGACACATTTTTCCCTCAGGGCTCTTGCTCACCGCTGACACTGTTCACTCCCACAAACCTGTTCAAACCCAACTCGACACTGCTGATGTGGATACCAGCTCTAGTATCTAGCTTCTCCCTGCCTTTACTCTTTCTGTACATACCTGTTAGTGTTAATAATTGATTAAATGAAATACTCTTATCATCACCAGGTTATTTCATATTTCTGCTGCTGTCATGACCTCGTATAGAGACCGACCAATATGGATTTTTATAGGCCGATACCAATATTTCAATGCTTCCTACCATGTTTTTATCAAGCACTTGTGAAAACTAAATGTAACATATTGATATTAAATTTGTAATCTTTTTAAATAAATGACTAATAAAGAAAAGTAATTATATAGAGGTAGAATTTTGTTTGGAATTTAATGTAATATGTAAACATGCTGTACATGTAAGGTGTATATTCTTCGAAATACGTTTTCATATCAGCAAGATACCGATACATCTATGAAAGGTTCAAGTTGGACGACATACAAATTGGATAACTTTTCATTTGTATTTTATTTTTAAAATACACATGTAATATTTACACAGTGAGTTAAGCTAATATACTGTTTAGTTTTTTTTCACCTTGATACCAGTAGGTTGTAAAATAAATCCAGCCAGTGATGATGTTACCAGCAGCACGTAATTTGAAAACAATTTAGTAGCAAATGGACAATTTTTTATGAGACATGGTTGTTTTATTTTGGCAACACACTGACAAAAAAATTACAGTTTCATCTCTAGGTCCCATTTTCAAGATTAATTTAGAGGAGCTTGTAGGCGGTGAAACACAATGTGAACGCAGCACCATGGTGTGAAGAGCAGTGACAGCTCACAGCAGCCACCGGCACCATCTGACTTGATGATGAGTTATTAAATTTGCCACCGCAATTTGATGTGTCACCACGATAATAACAGAAACTACAGCAACAGACAATTATACAGGAGGCAATTTAGCTGAAAGTCTGTCTGGTTTCCCTGAATGTCAGACGTCAAAATCGGCAGAGAACAGATCAATGAGGTCCTGGAACAGTCAGCCTCAAAGTTCTTTGTTCAGTTTATTGGCGAGTGGCAACCAACATCAACGTGCATTGCACCCATCTTCTTCTTCTTCTTCTTCTTCTTCTTCTTCTTCTTCTTCTTCTTCTTCTTCTTCTTCTTCTTCTTCTTCTTCTTCTTCTTCTTCTTCTTCTTCTTCTTCTTCTTCTTCTTCTTCTTCTTCTTCTTCTTTATTTGGCCCCTGGCGTGGGGCACTCATGCCCATATACAGGGTCTCAATTATCTATAATTAAAGGTAATAGGACTGCATTTATATAACTCTTTTGTAGTCTTTGTGACCACTTTAAGCTCTTCACACTATGTATCACATTCACCCATTTAACCATTCTTTCAGCAGTTGTACAATATAAAGTGCTTCTCTAACACACACACATGGTGAACCATTGAGGGCAGTGTGGGGTTGAATATCCGGCCCGGTCGACTTGAGGAGCCCTGTTTTTTTGTTTATGCCACAGCAACAGTGTGTGGGTGGATGCTATAGGTACGTGGTAAGATGGATTGGAGGTTGCTGGAAGCATGAAGGTAACAGAGCTGCACCCTCCTGCTGCCAAATTCAGGAACAGAACATCGGTGCAGCATCAACGATTCCTGCTCACTGTATGAAAGCTGCTTTAGAGTCCACAACCAGACACAGACTGCCCACATGCAGCTGAATTCTGTCTGCATGTTCACATCTGTGGATGTTAAGCAGCTTAGTCTCAAACATTTTTAATAAACACTAAGCATTAAAAGCGGCTGGGGCTGGTATTTGGTATTTGGTTATAAAAGAGAACTACATTTTGACCTGATGATGCCGTTAGAGGAGAAATCCAAGTTATTACTTTTCATCCTGAAGGAAATGGGGAATTTATGTAATAAATGTCCTGGAGGTCCATTTAAAAATCCATGAGATATTTCAATCTAAGACCGACTGACTGTCAAAGTTAGAGCTGCTACAGTTAAAGATACCAAATACCACCTAGAAATTGATGAAAACCAATTTGATATGACATTTAGGTGATCAAAAGGTAAGGAAGAAATTACTCTGAGCTGAAATGGTTATAATTAATTCCCCTTAAATATCATGACACACAAAAAAGGGAATATGAGAGAAGATGAAAATCCCCCCACGTCTTCCATCTACTGATCCAACAGGTTGTAGAGCCGGATATACAAGGACAAAATCTAATCTAAACTCAATCTTGCTGTGCAAACTCAAATTAAAATTTGGAATACCATGAGAATTGACAAATGAATAATAAAAGACACATTCTCAGTCAGAACAGGGGAGGAGGTTGGGGAATGAGTGTGAGCATGTGTGTTAGTTTTGTTTGTTTTTTGTGTGTGTGCACTCCTCAGTGAAATGTGCTGTTCCATGGCGTGATAGATAACACCACCTGCAGGGGAAGATCTGGCCGAAAGCAATGAAACTGAGGACACCAGGGAAACCTTTAGAGAAGAGAAGACCCTCCACAATTGCAATGATTTGTTCTCTGGCTCATCCATCACAGGCAAATGTAGTTGGCGCAAGTTACATGATGGGAAAAAGTAATCTGGGGAGATTACTGTGGGGCCTTCATGTCGCACCGTACCGAAGAGGCTGCTCAGATTAGATTTGATCTGAGTGAGAGTGGAGAAACGGACCACTGCTGTGTGTTATCATGACCAGACGCTGAGTTCTGACTCAATAATATGTGTCCTTTTCTCATTATTATCACTCCAGAGAAATATGTATTTACCAGCTTTTTATTTCATCTCATACATCGCGGTAAACAAACTCCAGGGTGACATGGCTTTCGGTTCCTGAAAGCAATTAGAGTTAGGATGTGAACATTATCATCAGAAAACAATTTTAGGGGAAAATGATTTTGAACACCACATCCTCCCAAAACATCCGTCCCACAGAAGACTGCAGAGTGCTCTGCTTGTGCCATCTAGTGGTCATAAAGGAGCTTGTATGATAAAGTTCTCCACGGAAGAGACCATTTAAATATTTTTATTAACACCATGACGATAGTAATGTAGTTAAATGTCCTAATTATCCACAAGAGAAGCATGGTCTGGGTATAATAATGTGCAACACCGAACATCTCACCTGAAAATTCCCTAGTTGGATTATATCGTACGACCAAAATTATATTGACACTTTTCTGTGAGACATTTTTAACAACCTGCTTTTTATTGTAAGCAAACGGCTTTCATGACCGCCCTTAAAACGTTTTAGTAGATTTTGGAGCTTGTCTGCAGAAAGGAACACACTTCTAATTAAAGTGGAATACATGAGTTGGTCTTCAAGGTTTTTATTTGACGTTTTAATGGATAAACAACACACATACAGTTATGACCCGCTAACAGTTCCCTACAAGATATCATAAATTTATAGAAGCAAGACGTCGAGCATTATAGAGCTTTATTTATTTTTTAAAGGAATAAAAACAAAATGCAATTTTTGCTTCATGAGCCTGAAATGTTTCAATGGCAAATTAATTTTCCTTTTTAATATGCATGTGTAGAAAGGAAGGAAATCTTATCAGAGTCTCTTCTACATATCATGCAATGTGGTGTTAACATTTTCATATTTAAAGGAAATTGAGGACACTCATTATGTGTTTATATATTAAAGTGTTTTTCTAAGTGACCCGAGGTGTGTCCTGAAGTGGCGAGCTTGGCGAGGTGTTCCAGAGTTTTGGAGCCTTGACAGCGACGGCTCTATTACCTCAGCCTTGATCCAGAAAGAGCCAGGAGATCCTTGGCTGAGGAACCCCGACCGTGACTGGGCTCCGAGTGGGTGATGGGTTCAGGAACGTAATTTACAGCAAGACACGGTTCAGCCTTGAATGTTATTGGAATTAATTTTTTCAAAGCAGTTCTGAAATGAAGATGTAGCCACTAAAGACCAAGAGGCCAAGACAGGGGCGAGGTGATCATGTTTCCTTGAATTCATTCAAATGTTCTCTGGTGCATTTTGAACCAGCTGCAGACGGGAAACAGACGAAAGTGAAGCCTTGATATGCAGCAGCTTATCGGAAATCAGTGATCACACATTAATAAACTGATCAATGTATAACGATACATTCCATTCTAGTTCTGTGTCCCGACTCCCCAGCATCATGCACACATGGACCATGGTGGCACAGCATAACAGCGGAAAACCAGCTGGGACCAGCAACTAAAACACTCCTTCACACCCTCTGTATCTCCAACAGCTGTCACAAAAAGGTAAGTTATTGATATGTTCTTTGTTTCTATTACTGATTTTAAAAACTTTACAAACCACTGTTAGTGTTATGGTCAGTATCAAAGATATGATGATATTGAGAATAAAACAATTTCAAAAAATGTATTTAGGGGCTAAAATAGAAATAATATGTCAGTCACCATAAGGATCTGAAATAAGGGTTTGACATTTAATATTTTAAGGATTGTGACAATTTGAAAGGGTTCAATTTGGAAACTTTGCACTCAATATATATATATATATATGAATCAGTACATCAGGCAGCAGCAGGTTGTGTTTTTTTAACTGATGTAGACACATCAGTGGATCTGGACTGTCTCTCGCCTGCAGCACACTCACTCATCATGTCCTTGCCAGCACCTGTCATCAGCTGCTCCAGCTCACAGTGTAAATCTTAGACGATCATTTCAGATAATTACATTTTAAATCACCATAGAGATTTGCAAAGCATAACCCTGTTTGTGGATAATAAATCACTTGAACTCTTCCCACAACTTCTTTAATTTATTCTGTGATGGGTTATTTACTCCTCTTTTGTGAAATCAAACTCATGCTTCATTTAACCCGTGAGTGTGTAGTTCAACCCTGAAATCTGAAGGTCATTTCATTCTTCTCCAGCACAAGACCTATAATATATAAATATATATCTTCAGCTAGAGCTCTAAACTGGAAATTACATCCACTCTGGCTCATTCAGAGGTGCTGCTGATGCTGTGCCAAACACCATATATACCCGTAATTGAATTTAGATTCAATTATAGCTCAATATATCACCATCATCATTATAGCCGCCTCCAAGGCCTAATTGGGTTCAAAGGCTCGTATCAGACAAGGTTCATGTTCATCTTTTTTGTCTTCTTATTTTTCTACTCTCTGTGCCTCAAAGCACACTTTCAGTCCGGCTCTTAGATATTTAATTTAATGACATATTAAACTGTGTCATCTCCATCTTGTGCCCTCAGTTAATGAGGTTTACAGAGGAAAAAGGATCTTCTCATTTTCCGCAAACAAAGAGAATCTCAACCGTATTTAAACTATTAGAAAATATCATTAATCTTTAAGTTAAAGAACACAAGGGTAATTACAAATGTCTGCATGGTTTCACTGGGCTCTAACTGTGTGTCCTCACCCAACTTGTCCTTGAGTTAGTTCACACTTTGAGTCATTTATATGAACTTCTTTGAGTAACAGTATAGACAGTGAGAGTGCAGATCCCTCTAAGAACTTGTATCATCCCAGACCTGAGATCGATATCGATCCTTTCATTGTAATGTTAGAGAAACTCTCATTCCCAATGTTTTTTTTAACTATTTTGTGAAAAAGAGAGAGTTTAGGGTTTGCCATGGAAACACATCATATTTGCAACAGTAATGAAACCCGTGATATTGTTTTTGAAAGTAAAATCATATATTGATCCATTAAATTAGCTTTTTTGTTTTTCGAGCACCAACTTAAAGCATCTTGAGATAATGGTTTGCTTGGACTTTGTGGAATAAAATTTCCGCCCATCTGCTTTCTGTCAAAACAGATGTTTCTATTTGGAAGGTATAAAAGTGGTCGCCACTGATTCTCAGCGTATGTAGTGTGTTCATAATGAATGTCAGTGGCTGTGTGTGGAGCGTCAGCACACCTTCACACTAACACAGTTCCATTTTCTCAGCGGGGCACCTCCACTAATTACAGTGATTGTTACCCAGTTTAATTGGCTCTGCCAGCAGCCGTTTCAGGAGTCGCAGAATGCTCACTGAGTTAATTGCATATGAAAGCGAGGGTGAGCTGATGAAGAACCCTCACAAAACCCATGAAAAAGCTGCACTACAGTTACAGATTAATGGGCTTCCTATCCTTTTTCAAATACAGAATTACATGAGCATTTTAATGAAGGATCAGTGCAGACTCCAAAAAGGTTTTTACCACTGGAAAGTCGTGAAGTTAGCTCATTATTAGACTCCACAGGGAGCAGCTTTCAATCATTTAGAAACTATCAAAATTACCTGCAGTGAAAAGGCTGCTTGGCAACGACAGAAGCCAAAGAACTCTGAAGCTGCTGCTTCAGTCGTTATTCATAGTTCCATGAAGATTACAAAATGCTGAACTGGAAATTCAGCTATACTATGGCATTTTTATCATGTTTTTAATACCTACATGTACATTTTTATATATTTGATTCCTTACTGTAATACATTTTATCAGGTTTTGAAGGCTGGTTTGCCTGGTTATTCAAATTTCCAGGAACATGTTATTTAATTAACAAAAGCAAAATGCAGAAACACTACATTAGGCTTAGGCAGTTTATGTCCTACAGGTTCATTTAGAATTAATGCACTATACTGCATCTATAAACTGACAATACATTATTGAATGTAAAATCTTAAACTGTTGATTAAATGAAATGGAGTAAAAGTATTAATGGTGTATACTGAAAAACACTCCAGTAAAATTACCTCAAAATTGTACTAAAGTACAGTACAAAAAATAATTCTTATTCCACCACTGGCTTTAATTATGAGTGATTTGTATGATGCATTACTTTATAATAAAGTGACTTGAGTGAGGAAACTAAACTGTTTGAGCCTCTACCTCTCAGGTTCAACTGTGGTTCATTATAAATTCTTCTCCTGAGCTTAGACTTGCTTTCAACTGATCCATCACTGTGACAATAATCTGTCCCCAGAGCAGACCAGCTGGAACACAACGCTGATGGAATAGAGATGTGATGTCTGCCTGTGAACCAAAGCCAAGGACTTCTGACAATGTTATACATACACCTAAATTAACTGCAGTGGAGCAACAACAGATGAGAGGTACACACACATATAAAACATTTTGACATCAATCTGCAGCAAAAGAAAATCGAGCTTTAGGGAAAAACTTTTTTCCCGGGAAACTGTAATAAAGGAATGCCAATGGTTTGATTAAGCTAGCTTTATTATGGCACTTTGTACATGTCACGTTACAAACTCAACATTCTGGGTTTCTTTAGTTCGTACAGAACATGAAAAGATCAAAAACACAGAGCACGTTTTTAACAAACAGCGGAAAGGGTCGGAAACATTAAAAGTGAGTTATAGTTTATCCTAAATGTTTTAAACCTGTACAGATAACCTACGTTGTGATCAGCTGTGACATGAGCCTATCAGTGTCCTCTAATCTGATTTGTGTCATTTCAGGATTGGTTCACATTTTAGGTTTATCAGATCAAAGAAAGAGCGCAAGGTTGCGAACCTGCAATGATTCCTCCTCTTTGCACTGTTTGTAAAATATCCCATCCTCAAGGGATTTGATGCACGTGATGGGAGACTAAAATCCCCAGTCTGTGTAAAACTTATTTAATTTAAGTTGAAATTAGAGTTTCTTCGCCCAAAGAATCTGTCTTTTTTATGTAAAACTCTGTCAACACAGTTTACAGTGCTGGGCTGTGGCAGTTTTGAACCAGAAAGACAGAAACTCTTCATTTGACTAAACTCTGGAGGTGTAATGTGTTCAACTGCACCAACAATACTTTCTTTGAAGTCATGTTCGGCAGAGATTCATGTCAGTTCAGAGAAAAAGTACAATTACAACCATGAAATCTTTCATTGTGCATAAGAGACGTCTTTCATGAGGGTTCAAATGTATCCTGTAACATCACATTTTACTCTGCATTTTCTGTGTTGGGCCTTGTATATGAAATAAGGCGGCAATTTACAAGAATAGTCTTTGTTTAATATCCGGCCCTTATTCCTGATAAATTTTTACATCAGAAAATGGCAGAAAATAGCAAATTTTCTTCAGATTGTTTATATCTTATGAGTATAAACATGTAAACATGTTGGTAAATTTAACAAGTCGTTAATTATCAATAGATGCAGATGCATAACCTTAATTTTTATTCAAAATCTGTGGATATTAGTCCAACAAAACTCTGATTCTCAAATAAAATACTTTGAGTTGCCACCTTTTGCTTCTGCTGTCTAAAAAATGTGCCAGGGAACTTTACAAAACCCATTCATGATCGTCAAAGTAGCATCATGTGTGGGTGGTTGTGTACACACTGTGACGTCAATCCACACAGACTTTGTGCACAGCATTATTACACACAGGACTGAAGGTAAACAGGTTGCATTGAAGTGCCATGAGATCTTTCGTTGGCACACAAGGAAGAACATTTACAATATTTACATCTGAGATTAAATAACCAGCTGTCATGCGTTTCTTAAAAACAGTTTTGTAGAAAATAAAATTCTCACATACTGTTTGTATCTTAGTTATGTTTTCTGTCAGTATGTTGATGTGAATGGTTTCGCATTTCCTTAAATATTCAGTGTTGAAAGTGATTGGCTCTTATACTGTACAAGATTTGTGAGCAGTTCGAATTAACAAGAAATCATTCTGTATGTGTCATCGAGCTGAATAAAAAACATGCTACTAAATGTACTCCAACAGGAGTCATGATAAAGCTGACTGACTGAGCAATCCTGTGAGTAGGATCCCAAACCTGACACACTCCAGTAAACAATGCAGCTCGTGGAAGTGACAGCGGGAGGAATCAAACACTTCTGCTTCTGTTCCCTGTCGTCAAATAAATTCAAAGCAAACTTGAATAAATGACATGGGAAAGGAGCGATTGTGGTGGAAAAGACTGATATTCAGACGATAAACTGGCCTTTGACCAAGAGGAGTTGTCCATCTGCTGCGAAACCCCTGACGAGGTCTTCTTCTAATATCGTCATCCTCCTTTCATTTGGAGCCTCAGTAGTGGCTGTTTGACCAGTGCTGAGGGAGTCCAGCAGACTACCAGACCGGCCACAGGGCCTTTGAGGGGAATAAGTTCCTTGGGGAAAGAGGATTTGGGTGGGCGGGCTGTGAAGTTCCTCTAGAAGATTGAGGGGATGAGTGAGGTTTAGGTCCGCACCCAGTTGAGAGGCACCCAGAAGGATTCTCGCTCCAGCCTCTCCAAAATACCCCGGAGTTCTGCACAGGCACTGGCTGAGTCCTCCTTGATGAGGACCCGGTCCACCAGGTGTCCATACTGCTGATCGATCTGAATGGCAGACTGACGCATCTCCTGCAGGTCTTCATCCTGTTGTTATAAAGAAAATGACGTGTTTGATACAGACAGAGCATTGTCTGAAGACGGAACCTGCAGGGCCTTGTGCTTCGACCTGTACGAGTCCTTGGCTAGTTTTGATTTTATCCCAACGATGTGATTTGCAACTCCTGAATGAATAATAACAATGTGGCCTGTGAAAATGTTCTGTTTGGCCATGATGTCGAAAAATTGCTTAGTGTTTCTTAGAGCCATAACACTTTATACATAACTTTAGAATAATCCCACGGTTTACTGTCAAATATGTCAATGTCTCTATTATATCTTGTTTTCTAAATATTCAGGCTGCAAACCAGAACAAACAGTCACGTGTGTGACCCACATCAAATATTAGGTACAGGCCTCGCGCTAAAATTAATGCTGTCCAATGTTGTATTGGACAGCATTAAATCCAACCTTCAGGATAGAGTCAGGTAAACTCTTTTACATCATATGAATGTGTTATTGACCAAGGAAGGCCAACATAACCACATCTAAGTATAATACTCTAGTTCAAAAGCATAAAGCTCATAATATTGCTTCCAAAATCAAACACAAAATTGATGAAAGGAGCATTTATTAAAGGACTGAATGAGCGTTAGGTTGAGATGCATCTAAGAGAAAGCAGGACTCACTGTAACGCGACTGTGGTCTCCCCCTGCTGGCGAGGTGGTAGCACTGCGGCGTCGCCTGCTCTCAGGAACACGAGGTTTGACGAATATGACATAAGGCTTGAACTCTGCTGTCCGCAGCCTCCTCAGAGCCTGGAGTGGTGATGCATTTACATAAAAGCCAAACAGGGGTCAGGAAGCACACATGAGCGGACAGTGATACGTCAGACTCTGCATAATGAACAGATCTGAAATGACTGTGTTGTGATAGTGGACTGATATACATTTGGACGATGGCTTCAGTGGTTGTAACGTGACTCTTACCTCAGGCTGCACGTCAACTACGCACATCTTATTCTTGGCCTGTACAGAGCGGATCGCCTCTATACTGGTGCCATACTGGTTCTCCTTGTATTCACCGTGCTCTATGAACCTAAAGGAGAAACTAAAGTTCAGAAGGAAACAAATCCTACATTCACACAACAACCAACATGTATGTCAACGTACTTGTTGTTCAAAGCATCTGCATCAAATTGCAGCTTTGTGACAAAGTGGTACTCCACTCCCTCCTTCTCGTGGGGTTTCTTGGGCCTTGTGGTATCTGCGGAAACGTAAGAAGAAATTTCATGTATGTGAGGTCACTGCATAATAATATCGGTTATATTTAGTGAAAATGGTGTGAGCAACTCACGCGGTACAGCCACAGCATAACGATGTGGGTTTTCAGCAATCACCCGCTGTTTGAGCTCATTGATCCGTGCTCCAAGAGAACCTACGGATGCAGATCGGGTGTTTATTTTAAGAGAAAAACTATTAAATCATGAAGGGTAAATCTGTTTTTTATCAGGAACTTATATTCAAAATTGAAACGTGGGGGGAATTTTGTATTCAACCTGTAATGACCTGTAGAAGTACATCAGATCTGTTTACTGTCAGCTTGACCAATTGGTCTCTAGAAATTAGTACATAAAGCAAGGACTCAAAAGGCACTTCTGGCAAGAATGAGTGTTACAATACGGGAAATATATTTAAGTGTGTATTTACAGACGTAAATTGGCCCTCTTGTACATTCATCAGCAGAGTACTCCAGTGATGTTATATCATATTATGAAAATGGAGGACACTAGCAACTGACTAGTCATGTGCGGAAGTATTTTGGGTTGTAAAGTAACTATCAATGGTGAAGCTGTCTTCATGTGTCATGTCAAATTCGATTTTTGGACAAACTGACAGCCCCATTGTTAATGAGTCTTAAGTATGTTGTAGTACCTGCTTTAATCCTGCAGATGTCACTATCATCACAGAACATAAGTGCTAGTTAGTGGCTCAGTCTCACCGATCAGAACCACCAGACGAGGCCTCTCATTGGGCCTCCACAGGTAGCGGGTCACCTCCTCGTAGGTCAGGTAGTCAGAGTCTCCGGGATCAGAGCCCTCTCCTAAGGATCCTTGTCTGTCTTTACGACTCAGCCTGAAACTCCTCCGTAAACCAGCTGCAGCGCGGCCACACACACGAGGGGAGAAAGAACAGAAAACAAAAAGTCTCGGGTCAGGTGACATGAGCCATAAAATTATTTATAATCTTATGATTACATATGAGTACACTTTTCACTTCCATGATGCAGGTATGGTAAATTTTTGCATGAAGTGCAGTGAGCAAACATTGTTTGAATATAGTCAAGACCAACCCTTTGACAACCATGCATTACAAACCTCTGTAAACACTGCAGGTGGATAAATATAGCTCCCCCTTATTTGACATCAAATACTTGATCGTGTGAGATATTTACTGAACTTTGAGCCAATGATTCACCATGCTTCAACTAAACATCACATGCAGCTGATACTAAGCACAGTTAAAGCCTTGTAAACAAACTTTTCTTTAATTATTCTTTAATAATCCCAATGAAATATTTGTGTGACCCAAGACAGACATGATTTTCCAACGTGTTCCAAGGCATGCGTCTTTCAACGAGGCTACAGTGCAGAGGCAGGACAGACAGGACAGCCTGGCCCTGGGAAACGCCACACCGATGACAGAGAGTGGCTGTGAATGAGGGTCTCCCATGACCAGGACTGTCTGTACCTTCCCCCTGTCAGTGGTGTATACCTGCAGGAATGAGCCGGGCACTGTACCTGAATAAAATTCCCAGGAAAACACCTGGCCACAGGAGGGCGCCACTGCTTTACACTTAGGAGAGACTATAACCGGCGTTAGAGCATCACACAACCCAGCCTCACACCTCCACACAGGGTGAACGAGCAGCAAACGTGCCTGGTTGAGTGTGCAATGCGTCCAACGCAGCAGGGTGTGAGGAGGAGGGGGGGGGTATTTTTCAAGAAAAGGAGGAAGCAGTGCACTGGCCACAGCAGCAGGGGGCAGTCAGTTAGATGCGGGACGGGAGGGAGGCAAGTTAGGGAGGATCCAAACACTGCTGGATGGAGGAGGTGGGTGGAGGGATGTTTAACAGCTCCAAGCAAAGGGAAAGCACAAATACTGTTTTTTTTAAAGGGTGTTGTGTGTTACAGTGAGGAGGTGCTGTTAAGCTCTCCGCTGCGGTCAGATCACTCCTTGTACTCATCGTCATTCCAGCAGCTCGCAGGACGTGGGGGAGCATAGAGGGGTCAGGGTGGGCTGAAGAAGGATGAGGGAGGGGAGGTCATTGGAAGGCTGGTGAGGGGTTGAGGAGAGAGGGGACAGCCGTATTCTATCCTCTACAATTTGAAGTCAGAAAAGCTTATTACTTCAAAATGTATTCAAAGGCAAATTCTACTGCTATGAAGTATTATTGTATCTATTTCTATTTTGATCTACCTTACACTTTCACTCCATGGCATTTCAAAAGGAAATATTAAACTTTATACTCATTTACATTTATGTGACACCTTTAGTTTAATGATAATATTTAAATAATATTGTCTTTTCACTATAAACCAGTTGTTTTCAAAAATGTTTGACCTCTGACTTTTTGACAAACAGCAGAATGTAGTAAAGGTCAGAGGAAATTTGAGAAATTAACAGTTCCAACAAATAGTGACTGCTGTTCCTGTTTATAGCAAAGTAAAACTAGCTCCACCCCCAGCAGCTACAACAGTGACACATTGTTGCTTCTTTATTAATCCATAGTAATATACCTTGGTCAGAGGACCCAAACCAGTACTGTCATTCCATTCTGCTACTAATAGCTATGAACTTTTAATTTAACTTATTTCACACAGGACTTTTACTCAAAAGATAGTATTTTTCAATGACTGTATTGATATTTCACCTCTGGTGAGTAAAGAATCAGAATTTTTCCTCTACAACTGGATATAGTAGCATCATCTGGTTCTTTTGCTTTAGTGTTTTTATTCCTGTAAAGAACTCATTTGGTTATAAATTAGGAATAGGGGAATTGGAATACTAATGCATTACTCACTGGAAATACTTAAATATCAGACTTTGACACGTCCTTAAACTCTCTGAAAACTATTCAGGCTGACACAATACTTCCTTGAAGATTTTTGTGAAAGAAAATTCTTTCATATTTTCTACAAATTCGTCTACCGCCCTTCTCTTGGTGCCAAGCTAATTGTGAATCATCATCCCGGCATTGATTTTGATCCCATCTCTTTACCCTTCAAAACCTTCACCCCTCCTCTTGTCCCTCAACCCCGGGCCCCGCACGGGTTAACTCAACAAGCAATCAGTGTGACCCCCAGCCCGAAGCATCCAGGGAACCAGCGCAAAGCCAGGCTGCAACAGGCAAAGAGCAGATAGGGAGAAGGAGGTGGAGAAAGACGTTCACGCTCTCACCTATGTACTGTCCATTGAAATAGCCCTCACAGTCACAGTCCTCTGTAGGGAGGCAAGCCAGGAAAAGAGGGGGTAAGCACAGGGTAAGAGACCTGGAAGAGTTAAAGAGTGGGGCGGGCAGGAGGGTAAGGAGGGCAGGAGGGCCGTGGGCGCTGGAGAGGGCAGGCGGGGCCGACAGGCAGCAGGCAGGCAGACAGCGGGAGGCAGCCAAGAGTTAATGATGGAACGCTGTTGGAGGCAACAGCCACTAACGGAGAGGAGGGGAGAGGAGAGGAGAGGAGAGGAGAGGAGAGGAGAGGAGAGGAGAGGAGAGGAGAGGAGAGGAGAGGAGAGGAGAGGAGAGGAGAGGAGAGGAGAGGAGAGGAGAGGAGAGGAGAGGAGAGGAGAGGAGAGGAGAGGAGAGGAGAGGAGGCTCTCCTTCTGAAAAGGAGCCAGCTGTGAAGTCCCTGTGACCCACACACATGTAAACAAGTCTTTTCTCCCCATTGTTACACAGCTGAGACAGAAACTGCCTTGAATACACAAACCTACAAATCCATAAGTCTACAACAAAAGGAGAACATGATGATATGTAATGATTTCAGAAAATAGGATGGTTTACGGCACAGAATTAGAATAAAACGTTGAAATAGGGTCTGATGATGCAGGCTAGTGAAAAACGGAACAAACATAATATCAGGGACTGAGGATAACGCAGAATAAAAAAGGAACTATTGTTCTCTTTAACAGCCTCTTCTTGGTTGGACTGTAGTCTCCAGGGATGCTGTTCTGCTTGCACATCAGCAGGTACAACACACACACACACACACACACACACACACACACACACACATACACACACACACATACACACACACACAAACTGACAAACATACGTGCGCAATGCAAAGTATCTATTCTGGTCTGGCATACCAGCAGAAGGAGGGAAGGAATTAGGCTGGAAGCAGTAGAAATCCCAAATGCACACACTAGCACACATGCAAGCTTGCACACACACACACACACACACACACACACACACACACACACACAAATTTTTCTGTTGTGTGCATTTTGTGCGTGTATTTTCCTTTGTATGTGTTTACTGGATGAATCATGTTCGTGGCGGCACATGTACCCACCTTTATCACATCCTTGGTCGTCTGACAGTTTGCATCAGGGAAGAGGAAAGTGTAAAACATTATCATCACAGTAGATCAATGGGCAGCAGCTCTGTGTAAAAGACATTTCTGGAAATGTTCTGAAAGCACGTCATGTGAGGATTTATAGACTCTAAATATAAAAGCCGTGTGTGCAGTTGTCAGGGTGACGTCACTGATGAGACAGGGGGAGACCCACATTTAACGGCCCCCGCTGGGATTTAGGGGAATTAATCAGAGAGCTGGAGGAGCACGGAGGGAGGCTGAGGGCGAAGAGTCCTCGCAGGCTCGCTCTAGCACGACTAGCTGCCATATTGCTAAGCTCTTGTTGTCTCCCCGTGGCTCAGGCCTAATCGGATCGCCTGCGGCTTATGCGCCACGAAGAGCCATCACTCGTATTACACCCTCACCTGTCTGTTTAAACACCACCTCTATAGAGTCAAGTGAGAAAGTGAGAAGCGCAATGTATTGTTGAGGCTTTTTTTCCCCTCAGCTGTGGCCTGATGTAACGCTGTCTGATCTACTTAATCCGACCCCGCAGCTCGCTCGCTGACCAGATGGCGCATAACATGAGAGAGATTAATTCATATCTGTGATCCCTCCCTCCGTCTTTGTGCTCCTCCATCTCCCCCCCCCCCCCCCCCCCCATCCTTTTTAAAAACATGTCGGCGGAGCAGCACGGAGAGGACGGACAATGAATGCTAATGCTTCTGAGAATGCCAATTACCCTCGAAAAAGGTCAATAAATGTCAATGAAAACAATGCTGCATTTATCCAGAGGAAGAAACATTGTCCTGTAATGACAGTGATTGCGTGCACAAGTAGAGGAAGGAGAAGTGACAGAGAGTGATGCTGCAGGTGATCAACTGTAATTATGAAATGGTGCAGAGGAATCATGGGAAGCATAGAACTTACAGACAGGCTTTTTAGGGGATTTTGGATTCGGGAGTGTGCCCATTTTGATCCTGTAGGCCAGTCGCCTGGAGGAATGTGCAGCAGAACAAAGAGCGAGAGAGGACGGAGGCAGGGAGAGAATCATCAGTGAGCGGAAGGTTCAGAGGAAATGTCAGACAGGCAGAATAAAAGATTCAAACATGACAGACACAAAGAAGCACACACAACACACCTGGATGGATTATAGGATATTTGGACCCTGAGCACAGACATGTGGTAATTTTGCGGCGCTTTGACAGTATCAGCAGATCTTTGTTAATTTCACCTACAATATGAATTGAACCTACAAACTCTCGGTTGAGGCTTCACAGAGCTTCACAGAGCTTCAGAGAGCTAACCCTCTGACCTGTGTCTCTCTCTGTGTTCCAGCTGTGGACATTAATCCAACAGACACTGCAGTGTTTGGCAGGGACACATCAGCCTGCTGAGATCATCTTACCGACAGATTATGACACTTGTGGTATCAGCATGTGCCTATTCAAGGCTGCGATTCGATTTATTTTTCCCCAAACACACACACCAACTGCTTTGATGCTCCATCTAATCATAGTTGACCCCTCAATGTGGAACACATGAATGTGGATTTAAAGGATTATGAATGGCTGGATAAAATACATATCAGCTGTGTGCTGGTGAATCGTTACACCAGTTTACATTATAGGGAGAGCACTTTTACATGATTTGACATCACCTCTCCTGGAACTGTTTGGACGGGACGAGTCCGGCCCGCAGGTTGCTGTCTCCAACGCGTTTGGCCTGCCACCACGTGGGGTCGTCCTGCGTCACGACCTGCAGGATGTCTCCTCGTTTGAAGGGAAGTCCCGCCTCTTGGCAGGGCGTGGCCTTGTCCTCCAGCGGGATGTAGTCAAACAAGGCTCTCATATACACCTGGACGCAAAAGTAAAGGCTTTGTGAGAAATGCGGGGTGGGAAAGCACCTTGTGTACCTATTTATTATTGAAGAAACAGGGCTGAAGCTGTTCATCTGTCCCACTAGACGTCTGCATGAACCTAATAATGAGTCTGTTGTTTCCCTTCAAACTGTGTAAGAAAAGCGTAAAAACTAAATTCACCCCAGCTTTGTCTCACCTTGCTCTCCTTCAGTCGATCCTCTTCCTTAATAGCAGGGATTATCTTGAGAGTGATGGAGCCCTGGGACTGGGACTAGATCGCAAATAGACAAGACAGAGGGAAGATTGTGAGTGCAGACTCACATCTTTAAAATGGACTTTAAATGGACGACCAATGAGGGCAGCTTAGATATTGATGGAGGTATGACATGTATATCGTACTTGTGTATTCCCCATCAGTCTGCCTTTAATTCTGCAGTGTACAGAGGTTTTGTCTTACCAGCAGCTGACTGATCTCGTCAGGTCTCTTGTGGATCACAGAGACACCGTTGACCTCCCTGAGTTCATCTCCGACATGGACCAAACCTGTGAGGAGGGGAGACGAGATGAAGACGAACAGAACAGAAACATCAATGACGATCACTGCGTTTTCCAGGTCATTGGAGTCTATCAGCCGAATTCACAGTGCTGTTGTCAGATCCACGGATAGAGGCTGCCTCCATCCTCAGCTCTGATCTTTCCTGCTATAGCCAAAACAATGAAACCAGACGCTGGCAGGAGTAGCATCAGTATGCTTCTCCCTCAGGACACACTATGGTGAAATCATATAATGTATGCATCTAGGAGACATGCACAGAGGCCAGAGGCTGCTTCTGAACTCTGTCTCCACACTGACGAGAGCTTTTCCATGGCTGACACGAGAAAACAGAGCAGGGTATTAATGATTAATAGATGAGGACACCGATTAGTTTAGTTTCCCAGCATGCATGTGTCTAATGCCGACTAACAAAGATACACACACACACACCTGCGTGTGGCTGATATTTCCATGGCAACACCCATGAAAGGATCATTGCTGAGTCTACATTGTGTGATTGAGTCTCTGGGGACTTGTGAGGAGCTTTAGGTTTCAGCAGCAGTCGTGCGATTCTTCTCATGCTGAGGCCTTGATCTCACCTCATCAGAGAATCCGGTTTTGATTAGTGGCCCTCTGCACCTTTTTCATGAACAGTTTCCCTCATTTTCTCCGGTTGCAAGAAGACAAATGCCGTCCCACTGCTGTAAAAGCCAGCAGCCTCTCAGGGCTGAGTCTGCCTCAGGGCTGTGCTACATCACTGCAGTGTCCTGGCTCGTATCCATCCATGAACATTTCTGCTCATACCGACACTTTTGCTCTTTTAACTTTTAAACAACACTAAATGTCACTAAAACTCATCTTTAAACATTAACATTGCAAATTATTTGCACATTGGAGAGACTGAAACTTAAAAAGGGTAAAACAGAGGAACAAAGCTGCAGTGGTTGTATCATCACAGGCTGCATTAAGTTGTGAGCAGCCCTGCTAATGTTGCCTGAATTACAATACTGTTATAACCATTTAAAAGTAAACCACAAAGTAAGAATGAATAGAAGAGAGACTAAACCAAAGAGTGAGTCTAAATTCAGAGTCTGCCTTCTTTCGGACACCACCGTCTAGCTTCCCACTTCTAGCCCATCTCCTTCCTGGGCTGCCCCAATTCAGAACCAAAACAAGAAGGTCTGGTACAGAGGATTTCCTTGAAAGGCGTCACCAGCTCCTGTCGCCTAGCAACAGAGCTGAAGTTGTACACGAAGAGAAAGTTAACTTCCCCAAGCATCAAAACCTTGTAGAAGATGAAGCGTCACTCATTTAATGTAATTTCGCTTCCTTTGAAAAAAGGTTTACCATTGAAGCGCAATGAATCCTGGGATAGGTTGGGCCATGATGGGCCTTAATTTCGCAGGATTGAAAGGAAGCATTTTTTGACAGTGTTCAAAGGAGCACCGGAAATGTGACATCCTAGTTGCAAAGCAGACATCTTCAAGTGAATGGATTTCACCACTTGTGTCTGTGTTCCAGTCCCCAGGTTGAGGCCTACAGAATCCGTTAGTCCATTAATGTGCCAAGAACAAAATCAGCAGAACAAGCTCAACTTACCACTTCGATCAGCTGCACCTCCTCTCATGATCCGAGCGACCAGCACGACCCCAGTGGCTTCATCCCGCCTGATGGTGGCTCCCTGAACAACAGACGAATTTATACGTTGATTTGCAGAAAAGAACAAAAAGACTCCCTCCCTCTTCCCCCCCATTCCCCTGCGGGCTCTTATGTTTTCATTTTAACTCGTGTTGTTCTGTCACAACTCACCAGAGGCTCCTTGTTCTTCACCAGTCTGACAATCTTCACTGACTCCTCTTCCAGCTCGTCCTCGAAGTCATCGGGCAGCGGCGGCAGCACGGGGTCAAAGTTTTTCTGAGCCACAGTGTCGTGCACTGAGAGAACAGCCTGGTGGGACAGCAAGGCGACGTGCTGAGATTACAATGTGAACGTTGAGCTGCTGGAGAGCACACAGAGCAGCCTGATGCCACAAACTGTGAACGGCTTCAGAGTCTAATTTACAGTCTGATGTTAGAGCAATGACATGTATGAAAATTTGACATATTTGCATGAAGGATTTTGTATGTTTTCTTCCCCAAACAATCTAAAAAGCTTTTCATTTTTAAACAGCATTAATCTTGTTAAAATGTTGATTATTATTCTCGAAGTATCACTTTAGGATTGTGGTTCAAAAAAAGCCAGTGGCAGTATGTTTACCTTCAGATGTGGTGACGTCAACAGGTGCAGCAGCTCCTTCTCCTCATTGCTCATCGGTCCACCCTGCAGATCCTCCGCCACCTGCCAATCACAACACGCACATCAACCACGGTTCCTCTGACCTCATGTGAACCAGTGCATGTGTCTACTGGTAATGCTGTGCTGCAGTTTACTGTAGAATAAATGCAAACAGATACACAGACATGCTCGCAGAGGAAGATAAGTGTCGAGAAGCAGAGGTCAGCAGTTTCCTCACTGATGACTGGTGGGAGCAGGAGAGCGGCAGGATGTGGAGTTTCCTGAGATGAGCATCAGGATGAGTCGGCACTTTTAGGACATTAAAATTCACTTTTGGTACCTGGGCTGCTTGTCTGTCGGAGCTAACTCATTGTGACGGACTGCTGGAAGTGGAAATATAATTCATGCTGTGTGTGTCTGTGTGCGTGTGTACTTGTTCTTATCTATTTGTGAGGACCATTTTAAAAATAGACATTTTATGAGGTGAGGACATTTTGTCTGGTCCGCACTTTTTCAAACGCTTCTTTGAGGGTTAAGACTTGGTTTTAGGGTTCGGGTTTGAATTTGGTTCAGGATTAGATGTGATGGTTAAAGTTAGGGTTAGCGGCTGGAAAATGCCAATGAAAATTCCACTATGATTATATTTCAAGAAAGTGTGTTTGTGAGTGACGGTGTGCGTGTGTATAATGAACTTACATCCTCTGCCAGAGAAGCAACACTGTGGAGAACAGGTGCCGGACTCTGTCTCTCATACTGTCTCAGCTTCTCATGGATCTGTGATAGAAACAAGGACGGTTTCATAAAGGAGTGCAGCGTTTTGGAAATGTTAAAGTTCACGTCAACAATGATGTACATGTTCATCATCTGTACCTCATGAATACCAATTTTCATGGTTATCCATCCGATAGTTGCTGATAGCCTTCAGACAGTTGGCTTTCCAACTGAACAAAATACATTAGGTTACACAACCTGGGATTTTTTCAAACCTTGTTAAACTCCTACTACTAAACTGCAACAATCACAAACATTTACTTTTTTAAAGCACCATTGTTTTTATTTATAAACCTCACATTTTGGCACGATGCTAGCTACCTACTATCACATGAATAGATCATAAAAAGCACTATATTACTTTAAAGTGTCTTAGTTTCATATTTCCTGACAAGTAAATATACACATAAGGACTGATAATGACAATATAATGATGTTTAAGAGTCTTCAAAGACTAAAATAAATTAGGTAGAGACACGCCTCATATACTCTGAAGAGAGGAGGTCATGTGGGGTGGATCAGTAGCCACTTTCATACACGAACTGTCCGCACAATTGGGGTTGGACTTTAGTTTGCCTATATCACATATGAACAACGCAGCAGGAATGTCCACAACAACACAGAGACATCAGGTGGTGGTTGGGTCAGCATACAGAGGTAATAGGTAATGTATCAATTTTGCGCGTGTATTTCACGTGTATTTGTTTATAGCACATAAACACTGGCGTCGGCTGTTATCACCAAAAACTCTTTTGACATCTTTGGGCTGGAAGGAGAAACTCCAGTGAAAGTTCTGAATCTCACAGCCCCTCTGGATAATTTATCAGGAGTTCAGTGCATTGAATGGAAGTTCATTGCAGACGTCTGTTTGACTCAGATCTTTTACTTGCCTCAACTTAAACCAAACTGGATGATAATGATGGCAGAAAAATTGTCAAAAAAAGTGTTGAAACCATCATTAGTGACAGTTTTGAATGGCTGCGTTGATGATTTGATGAAACTGATTCAAGGAACACAACCAACAGACCAGATTATCAGAACTTTGCAAAGATGCAAATGATATCTACAGATAAATATTAGTGATTATTCAGAGTACTCATAATAATAAGACTTCCTCACCTTCATAAGGTATCCCAGACTTCTCTCACTGAACACGTCTTTGAGGAACACCATGTCCTCCTTGTGGTTGGCATCGGGCCGCAGCTGAGAGGTCAGCAGGGCCAGCGTTTCGTGAAGCCCTACAGAGGGGGGAGACAAGAAAATCATCATGTACATTTACAGGAGCAGACGGAGCGCAGCGGGCCTCCGGCAGTATGGACAGTGTGTGTGGAGCATCTGTGCTGACTCAGCTCACCTGCTCCTGCTGTTAGAACCGGCATGGCTTCTTTCATGGGTCAGTGAGGTGAGGAGGGGAAACCTGGGACGAAGAGAAAGAGAAGTTATAATCAAATACTGATGTTCACTATCAGTTTCTGTTTCTAAACAGGATTTAAAACAAATTTATCTTTACAAAAACAGCACACAAAAAGGGATTGTGTAGCTTTTGTGTTGGTGTGAGCATGAGCTGATCTAAAGGCATCCAGAGACCCATGTACAGTAATTACAGCCGTACATCATCACTCATGTGCCTCGAGCTATAAATCCTGGTTGTGTTTTCCATTTTGCAGGTTGGGGAGGTGACCTTATCTATGAATGTGTAGGTGCGTATGACAAAGTCGGCTTGCATCATGCTGCGCTACTAAGATTAACAGTCACTGCTGGTACCATTAATCTTAACACGCCCACTAGGCTGTGTGCTGGTGTCGGGGGATAGCAGGAGGGAGGGTCAATCTGGTACAAACCTGTGTGAAATAACCAAGGCACCAAGTCATATTTCTAAATGATGGAGGGGCTGCTAAGAGAACACTGTGAGGACATAGCTGTTCATTTATCTGTAGGATTCATAGTCTGAATCTCACATATGTTGTAAACACAGGCTGTGTTGTTAAAGTGTTACGCTAAATGAGAAAAAACCTTAATACAGTTTAGTCAAATAAGCAATAATTTCAAGCATAAACAAACCCAAAAGATCAACCTTATTATATTAAGTCATTTTGAAGGTTGTTTTCCCTTTTAATTTAAAAATGACAATCAGCAATAATAATTTATATTTTTTTATTCAGTTCTGATAGAAGGCAAAGTGTATCATGTATGATATGTATCAGAATGCTCAAATCAAAGAAGATATCATAGGTCTCCATAATACTCTGAATTAAATGTTAAAGATGTATTTATTTAATTTTTATTATTTAATTAAATTAAACTACATTGTACTAATATTCTCTCCCTCCTATTTTTAAATGAATAGTATTTACCACTGCAAACTATAGGATCCATAATAAATACACAGTTAAATGAAAACCTCTATGACAGTGACACTGACCCTCATCACTTTTTTCAAAGTTAGAAGTGATGGCAGAGCAGCTGCTTACTCTCACATTAGATGTACCTAATAAAGTGGGCACTCTGTGTATATATTCACATTTACTGACAGATCTGTGAGCGGCTCACACGTACAATCAGAACGAGTCCTCACTGCTGGATTATCTCAGCCCCTACCGATCAATACCCCTGTCACTCCATCCAATACTCTCCTCACTTCCTCCCACTGGAAACAGGAGTCAATAACATAAACCACAGACTCCATCATGTAGCACTATGGTCTAATGACAGAATGCCAGTAGAGTGCAGCAAAGTTAAACAATACAACAAAGCTGCAATAAAGATTATCAGCCTTTTCACGTTTGAATTTACTGATGAGGGCGTTGTCTGTGACTGTTTGGCTTCTCTTTCTCTCTATGGGATAAGTGAGTCTGTTAATGTCGTCTGGTTTACGGCCATTCTTTAAAAAAGGTGATATCCAGATACCGAAATATTTAAGCCTCTATTTACTCTGGTGAAATATTGACAGAAATTTCATTCCGACTGTTTGGAAAAAGGGCAGAGCCCTGATGGTGTAACTAGTCTGGCAGTGGCAGAGGTGTGGTTGTCTCTGTTGTACTTGTAAGATTCTTAAGGGATATAATTTAGTACAATTAACTAAACACTTAACTGTGTCCACCCTCAATTACCGATGTATCACAACCTATTAAACGGGCTGTTAAGTTTATACTATTTGCCCACATGATTGAGCAGGAAACCTGAGCACTGCAGGTAACAGCAGGTTTGAAGTGTTTTGTGAATAAAGGGGGAATAAAGCATAAAGCAAATGGCACAGTTTTCCACACAGGCACCATCAGTAGGCAAACGCAAACTGAAGCAACACTGAATCCATCAATAAACTTTTAGAATCACAGCTTAGACAGTTTCCAATGTTACATATAAGTACTAAAATGGAGAAAAGGTGTGGAGCAAGGCAATGGGTCTAAGTCTAATGAAGTAAACAAAGTAAATTGCAGTTCAACTTTGACCCCCCGATATTTACTTTGCATTCGCATTTGTGTAACCATGCCCTACTGCAGGGAGGTAGAGGACAACCAACAGGCAGAGGCTCATCAGAACGGTTATAAAGTTAATACATATCATGTCCATTTTGGGGCAAACGTGAAAGCAGCTGTGCAGGAAGAGCAGGTGTTATCACCATTTCACATTTGTTATATAGTGTCAATTATACACATTCTACACTGAACTTGATGGTTAAATCAGATTCAGGTTAAATACAATTCCAGGGCAGAATCATATTCTTAGGATGTCTAACCTAAAAACATGATCCTCTATGATCCCAGCAGTAAGTGAAGTGTTGAATGAGGACAAAGAGGAAGCAAGCTGAAGCCACCAAGAGATGGAGGATCCATCAGGCAGCTACAAAAACAGAACAACCCACATGATGTTATATCCACTTCAGATTGCCTTTATAAAGTGTTTATAGTAGTAGGTGATGCTGTAATTCAGAGAATCACTTCAAAGTTACACCCTATATGCAGGAAGCTGTGTGGTGTCTCTCTGCTGCTTATTGGTGAAAGGTACTGAGTTGAGGGCCCACTCTCAGTTGGACAAATTCAAAGTCATTGCCATGGAAATTCTGTAAAAAAAAATATGCAATGAAAATGTCTACTCACCACTTAACGACCTGATTAACATAATTGTGAAGTTTAATGTTTAAAAAATTTCCAAATGGCTTTAAAGTTCTGCTTCAGAAAGCAACTGAATATTTACAGATGGACGGACGTAATGATCACTACATCCACCACATTTTATTCTGTGGAATAAGAAGCAGATTGTCCTCATTTGTGCTGTTTTTACAATGAAATAAAACCAGTTCTAGCAAACTAAAAGTAACATTCAGCTTCACATCATTGTTGCCATTAGAGATCATAGACAAAAACTAGGATGCCATGCAGAAGTGCTCATATCTCCACCAAGGCCTTCGCCTTATGAAACCACCATTAAATTCACTAGATCCAGATTTTTATTTGGATCTAGTGAAGTCATTCCCTTAAACATAATTTAATTTATCAAGATCCTTGAATTATTCTCTGAGGAATCAACAAGAATGACGAAAAACGTCCTGAACCAGATCCAAACCACAATTTAATGGCTTCTTTCCTGACCCATACCACATCCGTCCACCAAAATGTGTGGCTATCCATGCAGCAGTATTTAGGTAATGCTGCTAAATAAAATAAACAAACACAGACAAAAACAGATCCCTCCTTGTTGAAGAAAGTTAGAAATAAATGCCTGGATAAGACCCTCAATCCGGATCTGCACCAACATTGAATTGGTTCTTCTCAGACCCAGGCCCTTCTCTTCACTAAGATTGGTGGAAACTAGTTCAAGAATCTTCTGCAAACAAATAAACCAACAACGAAACAACAGGCAGTGGTGAAAACATCACCTCTTTGGTGGAAGAAATAATCTTGTTTCACTTTGTGTTGGTTTTGTTTTCTCTTATTTAATCTACAAAACAATGGAGCTCGTTTTTTTTCCACTATGTGATCTTCTCAATGAATCCAACATGACTTCACCCTTATCTCACTATAATGCATCTTTATTGCAACACTGCAACTTTCAGCCTCCTCCTACAAACATACCCTTGTACTTTAGGTTTTACAATGAGAATATGATTAACCTCAACAGAGACACAGAGAGAGAGACAGTGATGAGCTCATAAATAATGAATAGAGACGATATTACAGAGGAAGAAGGATGAGGAGACGATGGTGAGGAGGAGGAGGAGGAGGCAATTTTTTTTGTTCTGTCAGGAAAATCAGACAGATCAACACAGGAGAGACAGGCTTTTTGTTCTCATGTGTGTCAGCTGGGATTTACTTCTTATAACCTCTCTATATTTACCTCAGAGAGGGAAAGAAAACATCATTATCAAGAGCTGCATTCTGTACTTTGGATCAATATTCACTTTTCAGTAAGGATTTCTTTTCTTTCAAGAAATGCTTTCAAAGTTACTCCTCCATCTTCTGACTTATACGACTTGTAGACTAAAAGAATTAATGGGGAAATAAAAGTTGAATGGCTTCTGGGTAAAGTGCAAAGAGTTAATTTGGTTGATGAACTGGGTTACACTTTGAACATCAAAACAAGGGCACACGTTTTTTTTACAATTTAGACTTTTGTCTGACTTAATATATACTTTTTTATTTTTATTCCTTATATTTCATTGTCTAACAGCCGTGAATTTATTTAAACTTTACTCTTTCATTCAGAAGAATAAAGTATGAAGCTTGATAACCTCTTTAAAATGATGGGAAAAAGACGATCCTATATCATCATGTTTTTAAGTTTAGTGAAAGTTAAGACAGGAAGACGTCTTCTTGCCTCCTAAGTCACATGCACAGTTCTCGCCATCTCCAGGCTCCACCAGCTCATTCTCTGTTTTCATCAATCACAACCTGACACACATACCTTCAGCCAATCACCCGTAAGCTGTCAACGTTTAAAATGTCCTCCCTCCTGTCATTCAGCTGTCAATTTAGGACAGGGCTCACTGCACCACCTCAACCCTGGATACCCAGTCATCTCCCTTCAATCAGAAGGCTTCATGGGACGTCCCTACTTCCTCCAGGCTCCGGGGGGAAATCCCCCTCAGATCTGAAGCTCCTAACTCAAATAACTGCTTCCATAGTGTTCTACTTCCTGCTGAGGTCTGAACGCCAAAGTCTATTTCTCTGTTTACCACATTTTGATTTCATTCCAATTTACACTCTCTCGCTATAAGTCTCCTCTGACTGAAATTATGTGAGTTATTCTGTTTATCACATTCAGTGGTGTAGTGCAGCGTATACACAAGATTATCACGTATCCCACTTCTAAATATTCTCTTTCAGTCGTGTGCTGCAAGCCAATTTTGTTCCTCAGATAGCCAAAGCATTGGTTTAAGGTTAGGTAAGATAAGAATAACACATTTATCCATGGAGTGGCTGCTTTAAAAAAACGATTTTGGGGAAAAAATCAAGAGTATGTGCACTTTTCCAGCCATCACTACACCACTGGTCCCATTGCCAACAGTAACTGCTCATTGCAAACTTCTTTTATTGGTGCCCATTTGAATTTTTTTTATATATATGCTGAAAAATGTGGTTCAGGTTGTAGCCATGGATAACCTATTATACTTATTTACATCCTCCCTAACTTTAACACGACACCACTGATGAACATTTATATCTACACTTTTATGTCACAGTATCACATTACATACACTATGCATTTGTATCAATAATCTACAATTACATAGTTGAATAACAAGCAGGCAGGGAAGAAGGATGGAAGTGTGTGGCTTTGGTGGTTTATTAGTAAATCTATCACAATTCAGTGACAGGATATAGAGACATGCAATTTCTCTCTATTAGAAACTAATTAACGTACCCTGCTTTTCGTGTTTTGCTATTCAGAAATAAATTGCAACAATTTCTGATTCTGGTCTGTTTCAAACACATCTCATCTCCCTGTCATAGACGATTAGAAAAATATCTTCATCCATGTCCTCATCCACAGTTACTTGTTTTTCCCACCACTGATGTCAAAATCATCTTGAAAAAACTAAATTCAGCAGGGAGTAAAAACAAGTTCATCTTTAATTAGCAGAAACGTGCAACCAGATTTTGTTTTCTTCTAAATAATTAATCAAAAGATGTATGTGTTTAGAAACGGAAGCTTTCAGAGTGCGTGTGATTCGTAACATCTCCTTCTCCTCAGTTACAGTCCTGGGAGGATGACATAATATACTGAGCTGCTTCATGTAGTGAGGTCATCAGAGAGAGGTATTATGGGAGCACCTCTAAGTGGCACCCATGGGATATTTGGGATGGAGGGAAGAGGCGGGGTGGATCACATCTCTTATATTCTCCCTTTCAGATGAGCTACAAACAAACACTTAAAATTGTTATCAAGAAAAAATAATCATCAGTCTGGTTTTCGTGATGTACGAGTGAAGATTAAGACTTTGATTTGTGTAGAAACACAAAACAGCCGAATATAAGACAGAATCATGAATATCACTTGAGGTGTCACTACCTGTGTCATTAACTAGTCAATTAATCCAGTTAATATGCTCCAAAAAGGACATAATGTTTTCATCAGCGTTTGTTTGTTTGTAAACTTGTTTGTTTGTTAGCAGGATTACGCCAAAAACTCCTGGACAGATTATCATGGACCTTGGTGGAAGGATGTGGTATGGGTCAGGGAAGAACCCATTCAATCTTGGCATGGATCCGGATCAGGGGGCGGATCCAATAATAATTTATCCACTTTCTTTAACATTGCAAAGTAGGGTTTTCTTTCCATCCCTTTTTCACTGGTGGCTGAACAGAGCTCCTGCTGTTTTACTTCACCACATCACCATCACTCCAAAAACATCAAATCACTAAATGTCACAGATCCACAAATAGATTCAAACATCACACTTTTTGCATTTTGTCCCAGCAAAAATGATGTTTTCAGTTCAGATCTAGTCAGGAGCTTAGCAGCAGACCGCACAAACATGATGATGTCACAGCAAAAGCTCAGATGTCAGCTGATCAGACAACAGCCTCCGTCATCCAACATTTATCCAGACACATGTGGCTAAAATGCATTACAAGTTATTAATATTACTGCATTAATTACATGATCCTGTGTTAAATAAAATATCTTGAAACAAAATAACACTGAATATAACTGTGTCCATAAATAGAGAAGCAGTTTTAACTCAGATGAACTTACAAATCAGACATCATGTCTGTGCTCCATCCTACTCTCTCCTTTCTTTCACTCCTCTTGAGTTCCACGTCTGTAGAGAACGTGAAGCAAGAAAGTGTTGGGAACCAGTGAAGAAATCTTTTTTACTTTCAGATTTTATATGAAAATGTGTGGTTAACCCTTACCCTTTTACATGCACGGACATAAAAGTTTATTCCACCACTTAAAATCGACGTGTTATATTTCCCATACCAGAGATCTCTTACAGCTGTGTCAAATATTACTTTCTTTACCATAGAAAATCGGTCATTTATTGAGTTTTAGAGCAAAGACAGAAGAACTGGGGCGTGATGTTGTTCCACTAAACCTTTAAGTAAGGAGGCTTTCATTTTTAGAAGCCGCAGATCACATCCTGTAGCCAGTGTTAGCAGAACTACCCTTAATAAAAATCTATAGCAAAGAGAAGGCCTATCAGAAAACACTGATGTGCATAGTTGAGAAGGTTGTGCGAGAGATTTTTAGATATACTGATAATCAAGCAATTTCATCACTTATGTCTGAAAACGTTTTGGAGGAATGATAAGCATAAGAATGCATTGATGAAAACAACCAAAGAAAATTCGTCTGATAGTCATCTGTCATCAGATGGTGTCACTGTGTGGCTACACAAGCAGGTCGTCGTGCTGTGGGCATGTTGATAATTGTTTATGTGTTAACAGAATATGCCAGATATGAATATGAATGTGCGAGGGTGTTACAACACGAAATGTGCCATCTGGAGTGGTTCTCGTGACGCCTGTGAGGGTTTCAGGGATCATTAGAAACACTCTGCAACAGAGCAGCTCTTAATGAAAATATATTGTGGTCGCTAGGCTTTGAAAACAACTTGGCATGGAGACACCCAAAACAACAAATGCTCGTTCAAGCTGTTCTCAATGTCAGAGGGCCAACGGCCAGAGGGTTGAGGGTTTTACCGAATGACTATGGTCCGAGGACAGTGGAGAACTGGGGAGAGTCATGACAGGAGCAGAGGGCACGTTTCACGTTGCCATGCATGTACAGGAAACGCAAAACAAACACAAACAAACACACACACACAGGTGGATGTGATGCATCTACGGTGTCGCCCGCACACACGGCTGTGAGTGGAAACATCTTTGTCGGTGTCTCTCTCACCAAGCATCTCTTCTCGAGAATGAATGTTGCTCTAACACAGCTGATCCACTGCACTGACAGTAATGGGAGGCAGCACTAAGCATGTTTGGCCAGCATCCAGCACACACACACACACACACACACACACTGAGGAATCCACAAAACACCATCATCCAATTTCATTACCTGACACAGGAGTAAGGGTGTGGTCAGACAGAAACTTAGATCCTCTCCACCGGGGAGGGAAACTACTGGTGTCGACAGCTGACATTACTCCTGCACACGCCACCCTCACAAATCCACCTAGACCCCCCCCCCCCCCCCTCCCCCCCCCCCCTCACACTGCTGCACATCCGAGCAGAGGCAGATGTCATCCCCACTCATCTTTCTCCCCAGTCTCTCTATTCTTACTTCCTCGTGTATGTGGAGCGTGCCCCCCCCTAACCCCCCCCCCCTTCCCTTCCTCTCCTCCTCCATCTCTCTGCGTCCCCCTGCAGTGCTACAGCGCGCCCCTCGTCCAGCTCTCAGCTGGCGGATGGAGGAAGAAAAGGACAACACGACGAAGCAGCTGATGGCTTGTGTTCGCCCTGGCAACAGAAAAGATGAGAGTGGTGGAGAAATGATCATCGTCTCCCTTCTTACCTTCTCTTCTCTGTGTGTCTCTCTCTCTGTATCTCCTCCTCTCCCTCTCTCTCTCTCTCTCCCTCTCTCTGTGTGTATCCTTCCTGACCGCAGCCACACAGTTTCTCTCGCTCTGATTCTTCCTTCCTCCTTCCTCCTGCCTTCTTCCTCTTCCTCCGGCTGCTGCTCTCACAAACCTCCTGCCACTGAGTGTCTGCCTCCTCCCTTCCCCTCTCTTTCTTTCTCTCGCTGCCCCTCCCCTTATCACCCCCCTCCTCTCTTTGCATCTGCTGCTCTCTCCAGCCACACCAGCAGCGGATGAGGAATGGACGTGGAGGGGATGAGATTTTGTATCTTTCCTGCCTGTGTGATGCTGTTTCCTCAGTTTGCGTCTCATGAGCCACAGAGCACATCGGTGTTTCTGATCAATAAACCTCTGCTGATGTTTCAGAAACCTGACACTGCAGTTGTGAAGGGATTTCCAGGATCTGCTCAGCCTCTTCTTCTTCCTTCTGCATGAAAAAAAAAAGTCTTACTAATTTCTCAACTCCAACTTCATCCTGATTTAAACAAACACATATTGTCGATTTGAATAAATGAAAGATTGGAAAAACACACTTCTAAGCCAGACTACACTTCCAGCAAATGTAGTTTAACCCTTAACTTTTTTACATTTTGGTCGAGTTTCACACCTGTCATTAACAACGTTTCCAGAAAAACTGACTTTATAAGATGATAATAGATCATTGCTTTGTTTAAATATTGTTCTGCCTTCCCCCAAAAAAACGACTTATACTGTTTTAAAAAACTGAATACTATATGCATTTCAAACCAGCAGTTTGCTGCTTCAGGTTTATGTTCTTTGTAATCAAAAGAGTGGCAGCTTGAAAACAGGTTAAAATCTTTATTATTATTATGCAACGAAATGGCTTAATGTTGGAAGAACCCTCAAGTTGACCTGCATATCTCAAGGGAGGCACCTCTCAGAAAAACTGATGTGTGGCTCTGTGACTAGTTTATTGATAATTCATTAGAGGCACAAAGTGGGTCTACGAGATGCTGCAGATATGGTCACCACTGTTCGAGTGAAAGCTTTATCTTCTGTTTTCAGGTCTTTCACTCTTCACATGTTGTGGTGCCTGATTGGATCTGATACGCTGCGTCTGACAGAGACCTCTCCTCCTCTCTGAGTTGGGCATGACTATGGCCGAGGTTGTCTGCTGGTTCTTTGTCTGCCTGTATGTAGAGCACACGGCAGCAGTCACACAGCCTCTTAATGACGGGGTAACCCCCCCACCTGACACACACACACACACACACACACACACACACACACACACACACACACACACACACACACACACACACACACACACACACACCTTCACTCCACTCCATTCACATGGCTTATTATCAGTCTTTATGCCTGCATGCCATCCCTCTTCCTCATGTCTGGACCACAACAAACCTCCAGCACCGAAACAAGTGAAGTGCAGACACACAAACATGTAACAAACATGCATATATATGGGATTTTGTTATAATTTCAGCTATTGCTGTTCTTCATTAGCTGTGTCTCAAATTAGGGGCTGCATCCTTCCTAGGCTGTATTTGAAGACCAACAATATCAGAACGGCGCAATTAGGCTATCCCATCTTGAAATGCGTCCCTCCATCCCAGAGAAACGAAGGGTTTGTCGGATAGATCCTTCCCGGCCCAACCTATCCCAGGATTCATTGTTCTACAGTTACAAATAATTTTTCAAAGAGGTAAATGTACCTGCAAACGACAAGACATCCCATGCTTGAGTACCCGATTCCACTCAACTGAACAGCTAAAACCAAGAGGCATTAAAACATTCATGTCGTGTCTAACTTCAGCTCTGTTACTAGGCAACAGCAATAAGGGCGGTACATGCTGGTGACGCCTATCAGGGGAAGCCTCTTGAGATCAGAGCATTTACTCACATCTAATTTCGGTTCGAACTTTGCGGTCTGGAGGCTGGTAGACCACATGCGTTCTTCAAAGGATGATCCCTTGAATTGAGACACAGTTGTAAATATATTTGGAAAGAGAGTGCAGGGGAGAAACTGAGCATAAGGTCCCAAGTCAAAGCCGTATACCTGGCGAGGTAATACTCAAGTTTTTATTATTATTTTCTGGTCATGTGGTAATGACTTGCATAAACATGTCCATTAATTCCAGTACATTTTTAAAACTCCCAAAACATTTTAAGGGTAAAAGTCAATCTGCTTTTGTTGTGTTTTTGTTTTTAGTAAGATTTGTTTAAATTGTTATATCTAGTTAATATTTGACGACCCACAGCTGGAGATTTTATAAACTGTTTTTTTTTATTTCAATGCAAGTGGGATTTCATATCGAGGTGCATGTCCTTTTAAACGGAGATTATGACAGTTTAAGGACGTACTCTTTTCGTCCAGGTGATATCTGGACGCTGAAGACATAAATGTGTGAGGCTTCATTTTCATATACTTATCAATGTATGATGTCCCTGTAAATCAAACTTATTTATATATTTATAAAACAAACCTTTGAGTCCTGACCTGTTCCTGCCATGGCTGTGCCGAGGCAGCAGGTCCACGCCAAACATCCCCATTAATTACATCAGAGGTTGTAATGGGTCTTTGGTCAAATTGATTCAGAGGCATCTGCCAGCCTCTTCCCGTCTCCGGGGAGCAGCAAAAAGCCGGCCTGATGTCCAGCAAGAGGTCCAAGCTGTCCCCTGACCCCACAAATAAACAGGGTCTTTGGGTGTGTTCAGTCAGCTCAGGAGGGCCCACACTGGATGGAGCTGACAGCAGATAAAAGGGCACATGCAGGAGATTCTGTGAGCCATTATTCTGTACTGAGTGCAGATGATGGGGACCACGAAATGATGACGCTATGTATTTACTTACTTTTAAAACTGCAGCAGAAGCTAGAAAAGCCCTGTAGTGAAATAAGTCTGCCTCACTTTTGTCACTCCCTCTGGTGTAAACAGAATGAAAAACTAGAAATTAAACAAATTTAATGAATCCAATACTATATATCAATAGTCACTCTCTGAAAATTAATTTTGTTAATATGTATATAAGTGAAATCGAATAAAGAAACACATTTAGATAATTACCTAATTAAACTTGGAGGAATGATGCCGTATGGGAATCAGGGAAGAATCCATGTACCTTTTTCCATGTGGATCCAGGTCAGGAACCTTTTTATCATATTGATAAGTGATATTTCAGGGAATTATTCATGCATCTTGATGAAAAAAATCAGGCAGGACTGATATCTATGAGTGTGGGAAATGTGGTGCAGCTTGATTGAAAATGGGGTTGGGCCTCAGCGGAGGTATGCCCTCTACTGAGAGCCATTCTTGTTCAGACTCTAATAAATCATGTCTCTGCAAAGCTATAAATGTTGTGTGCTGACCCCATATAAAGCTTTTTATTCTCTACAGAAAATGCGACAGGCACCGGGTGTGCTCCGTGCAAAATCCGGTTTAAAAAATATGACCACTCAGACATATATAAAAATGGTGAAAAGATGATAAGCTTTTAGATGATCAACTTTAAACTCACAAGTTCATTTTTCTCTGTAATGTCAATTAGACAGGGCATCGGAAAGTTTAATCATAGTGATTCCAGAAATTATGAACTGTGCAACTTTACTTTGTTTTGTCACTTTATTTATTTATCATTTAAGTGCATGGCCTAATGTCAAAGGGTCATTCAGTGTCAAATCATCCCGCGTTTGGGCCACACGTCACATGAAACACAAGATTCTCAGATCCTATATGGGAAATATGACCTGATCATATTTGTTTCTCTCCCATAATATAGCACACAGGGAAATGGGTCACATCTAGATCGTATAGGTATGCTATCCCCTATTTAATGAAACTAACTTTATAATGTCATCAAAACCTCCAGAAAGTTTAATCTTTGGTTTTTGAGTCATTGCTCAGATATCGTGTCTTATCTGAGTTGACATCACATCACTTTTGAATGATAACCCTCACTGTCTGCATGCCAAGTTCGGCGCTCAAATTTTGTTTCTATTAAATGTTAATTCTAAATAAAATTCTAAAAGGTCAAATCAATTTCAAATCAAGGCTCAATTTTTTATTATGGCTACCATAACTTGCCCATATCAAGTTATGGAGGAGGATTAAGAGAGAGAGCTGAAGGTATCACATAACTGTATGATATGAACCCCAATCATATTTACTCTTCTTTCTTTCATCAGGTCGTTTATCTAGAAGCAGGAGGTTTCATGTCCTCTCAGACTAATGCCTTCCCGGCGCCACGTCTTTCTCACCATTCTCTCAGCCGCACGTCATCAATTGGATTCTCTGTCTGGCCATATCTGCATTTTCTACAGACACTTAGGCTCCTCCAAGGCCTCTGACTGCTCGCTCCTCTGCATCCTCTGAGGGGGGGGGGGGTTGTAGCCAAACACATTTACTGGGCCTCTTTGATTGAGTAAAGTGAATGAGAACAAATTTTGGAACCATTTTCTCTGTTTTCCACTTTCACTATGTCAGGCCAGATTAACAAACCAAGGGGAGGTCAGATGGGGGGGTGATAGACGGATTGGCAAAGAGAAACAAAAAAATTGGAAACAATTGCAAAGATGCAAATGTTGTTTATTTTACAAAATGTATTACCCTAAATAAATTTATAATAGAAAATTAAAAGTTGTTGAAACTTTCTCCTGTGAAAACAACGTTTCATTCAAAATTGTGAAAACACTGCTAACAAATTTACTTCAGTTCTGATTTATGTTGGTCTAAATATTTGAATAAACAATTTTTGCAAATAAAAATGATCGGTGAGCCGGGTGTAAATGGTTTCCCTCTCTACTACATCTCCAGTCGTAATTCCAGAGAGATGTAAGGCCAAGGAGGACTGTGGAAATCTTTTTATTTTTTTGGCAGCTGCTCTCTGAGACCTATATAAGGTTGCTGGGAAATGTTTCATTATGTTATGGCTGCTGCAGAGCTGCATTAGCGTAAAGTGAATTATAGCCTTCTGTGAGACTCGACACAGGCAGGATTTCTACTCACTAGCAGCAGGGATCGCAGAGCAGGTGGCTTCAGCTTCCTTTATGGGACTTTTGGCAGAAATATATCAGATAGTTTCGCTGCCAATTCTGGATTGTAAACGTAAGTGTTTGCAAACTATCGTCTCCATCTGCTACAGCTGAAAAAGGTCTAATCTTTGTCTCATGTGCTTCATAGCACAGCAGCAGTCTGTCTGTTGTTTGGTCCCTGATGTTCCACAAATTAACGAAATACCTTCGATAAAATTCACTAAACAACATTTTTATATGAACTTAGAAATTAACTTAATGAATACTCCCTGACTTTGCAAACGCATTGACACTATAAGTTGTTCAGTTATTTCAGGTTTTAACTGTTTTCTTGTAAACTACATCTCATCCCATTTGACAGACTTTCCTTTCTAAGATGACCCATATCTCTGCTACATTTAAA
This sequence comes from Limanda limanda, assembly GCF_963576545.1. Classification (NCBI taxonomy): domain Eukaryota; kingdom Metazoa; phylum Chordata; class Actinopteri; order Pleuronectiformes; family Pleuronectidae; genus Limanda; species Limanda limanda. The sequence goes on from NC_083652.1 coordinate 8,108,018, forward strand.
GGCACTGAAAACCTCTGTTCAGAGCAACCTCAGCTTTAAGTGACAATAAGGCAGGAAGGCACAAATAATGTGGGATCATTCGGCATAAACAAAGCTGAACCTGGCTCAAATTTGTCTCTAACTCAACATGACGTCATGTGGCAAAGTGATGCCGATCGAATATTGTATATGCAAGCCCACATTCCAAGTATTAGTAGGTTTAACACTGTGTCTGCTGTTAACCTCACAGTCATCCAGTCTATGAGAAAGGGATTATAAACCAGTAATGACTCAAATGGGTCGGCTGCTTTGGCTTTCCGTATCATGTTTCATCAATACCTGAAGCGACAAGCTGATTTAATAGAGAGCAGCAGACTCACTAATGACAAGGAATAATTCTGAAGGAGCTCCGGAGCATTAACACAGGCCAAGAGAACAGAAGTTTACAAACAGGCAGTTTTAAAACCGCTGCTACACTAGAACGTTTCAAATGTGATAAAGTAATATTCCTCACCATCTTTCCCTGCACCTATTACAGAGAACTGAGTGTTTTAAATGTGCTTAGTCACACTTTCTTTCTTGCTAGAATAAGAATCAATAGCATCATTGTGGAGACAAATCACATCACTGTGTGTAGTCACAGTTGAAACTGGCTTGATCTGCAGTAGCTGTATATCTGGCTCTCAGGGAAGAGGAAGTTCCTCACGTTAGCGGTCCGCTTGTCTCAGCGGCTCGATGCTAATTGGATCATGTGCCCAGTCCCACAGCTCCAGCAGGTCAAATGACTGGGATGTGTAGCTCCTCGCCACTAAGTGGTCTATCGATCAGTCAGCTGAGCCTGTGGGCTGATGGGATGTGCTGCAGCAGGCGGAGCCAGGACTTGGCAGGCGGGTAATGGGTACAAAATACGTTGCATTCCTCCACAGATGGGAAGCGCTGCCTCGGCTAATAGAGGGAGGTGTTCATTACAGACAAAGTAGAAAATCCAGTGAACAAGATAAGTCAATTTCATGAGGGAATTCAGTTCCTCACAAAGAGAGTACAGTTGAATTTAGCTGCTATCAGATGGAAACTTTGTCTTGTCAAAGTGCCTAAAAAAAATCCCCCCACCCCCCCTACCCCTTACCTCAAGGTAACTTTAAAAAAAGATAAATGGCTTTCATGCCAGAAAAGTTATATTTATATTGCATTTCAAGATGAACCGTCACTATTTGAGACAAACTTAAATGAACACCTATTCTCCAAAAGGATGAAATATCAGAGAGCGGTTGTACTAATCACCTTGTGATTTAATTAAAATAAGAATAATTAAATTCTATAGTTCATTTCTAAACTACAGATACAATGTGTTTAACTAAATACAATATTTGTGTAAAACATAATAAAGCAAGATCCTCACTCAGCATTACGATAAAACAAAACCGATAAAAGAAGAACGATGAAACTTTTTGAAACACTTCAACAATAAAAACATAAAAAGACAATAAAAAACAAAGGCAGTTTATTACTGAGGGACTGATTCTGCTGATCTGTTGTTGGTTACATTGTAGGAGCTAAAACAACAAAAGCATGATCTCTTGTTTATTATGCCTTGATCATGGGACTTTTAACAACATTTGATTCTCTGACCTCAGTCTACTGTAATCCTCTATCATTCCCATCAAAACAAATAAAAGTAAAAAGCACATTTGCTATTATGAGTTAGGCATTTGAGAAAAAACAATGTTCTTTTAATTTTGGCCGACTTAACGAAAAATTCCCTTTACCATTAGCAAAACAGCACCCTTAACAAAAGGAGTGGCTGAGAGCCTTAAGCTAAACTGAGACAAAAATAAGTAGGAAACAGGGTTATTTACTTGTACATTTACTAAATGTAGACAAGTCAAAGGCCACGTCCCCTCGTCCCTGTGGCTGCTTCATGACTTTTATTTTATTCACAGACAGATGAGACTTCAAATCCAGTCCTGCAACTTGATCAGGATGCTACTCACAGAGCCATTTTACTGTGCATTTAAATATAAACCCACAAACCACATGTGAGATTTGATTTGCACCCCTTGTATCCTCGTCAGTTTGTTCCAGTGACCCAGTGCTCAAGATTAAGGCCCAGCAAAGCCAGCTTTAGCTTCCCAGCAAACCAAATCCCAGCTTTGAAGAGCCGGCAAGGAGCAGACTCTTGGGCCGTACAGTAACAGCAATGCTGCCGGCCAAGTTTTTAACAAACACCGACATAAAACTTCTGTGGCTTTCAAATACCTCGTCACTCAGGGTGATGAAGTGTGACCATCTGGGCAGGGAGGTGGAGCATTTTTGTGTAAAATGCCCAGTCAACATCGACTCCCCCAACAAGAATAACCCCATTAACACCAGGATTCGTGTGGCCATCCAGTCAGGTCCAAAAGCCTTCTGCTGCTGTGGCTGCAGGCATCATGAAGTGCAACAGCACAATATTGTCCAGCATGAATATAAGTGGTGAAAGAGCAAATGTTGAGCTCATTCAAATCCTGTGCATATAATTTTAAAACTTTTTTTGTCTGTTCTCAAATGCTTTGTTTATTGTCTGTTGTCACATTGTGTTCTTCTTCTTCTCATATTATAGTGTTCAGTTTTTCTCACATCTCCTGCAAATGTCTAACATGTGCTTGTTTTAATTTGCTGTGTCCTTCTGTGGATGGCGCCTGCTTTAATCCTTTTAGCCTTTTACTTCTCTTTTCAGCTGTGTCATGTTTAGTATTCGTTCGTTTAGTATTCGCATTTCACATTGGAGCCCTAATAACACCCTGTACAGCACATACCTCTGCCAGGACCCAACAGTGTCCCTCATGAAATCAAACGTAAATTCACGAGAGGCATGATTTTGGCAGGATCTGTACCAAATTGAACACAATCCCCTTCACATCTCAGTTTTTTTTCCATCCACATACAGATATTACTCCCTGAGTATGTTGCAAAATGCCCTATCAAGCTATGTTAAAGTCAGAAAAAAAATCGATTTGTTTAGATTGTCCCTGTTAAATATAGAAATACATAAATATCTTAAATATGTTTTGATGGAGAAATACTGTAAATAAACTAACTATAATGAGAACATTTTCAAAAAATATGTCCTTAATGCAGCGGTAAAAGTTAATTGCCCCAATTGTAAAACAATTCCACAAAAAAATCTAGAAGTACAAAAAGAGGAGAAACAGTAAAACCTAAATAAAGGTTACACACCATATTAAGTGAAAAGAATGCTTCCAGCTGACACCAAATCTTGACAGGAGTCTTTTATAATGATATTTAATATAATATCATTAAAATACTTCTCTGAATCCTTGAAACCTTCAGGCGTAATTACAGCACTTTTAAATCACCACATTAGAATTGAACTTCATTACAGTCTGCAACAAGTCAGTGAGGGATCTGAACATCTTTGTCCTCCGATCAGTGCAGATATTGAGATTTCCTTACAGTTAGCGACACCTAATGCCAATAAATTTCACATGAATTGAGTGTGCCGCCATCTACATTTGGTTCATGACATAAAAAGGCTGTAAACGAACCAGAGGCACAAAAGTTTGAGTTATAATCAAGCTGTTAAAGTAAGTTTTGAACTTATGTTCACACACATCCACCAATGATTAGAAACAAGCCTGTTTTATTTAAAGGTATTTATTTCCATTCCACACACAAACATACACACACATGTGAGTGTTTACAAAAACTTTTCACTCTTATAAAAGAGTGCACTTTCTCAGAAACAACAGGATAAATATATATATATATATATATATATATATATATACATATATATACATTTACCCTTTTAAATATATATATATAGGATTTTTTGAGAAAATTTATACAAGTGATAATTGGCACATCCAGGAAGCAGACTTTATCATCGACTTTGCATAATGCTGCCTATTTGTCCAACAGACCATTCAGGATAGGCACGTTTTGCAAGGGCAGCTTCAACAAAAACAGAAAGCTTTCAGCTTTAGACAGCTACAATATAATTCCATTCAAATATATAACCCCAGCCAGGGATCCAGCCCCTTCATTCAATATCTATTTTCTTAAAAATAATCATAATATCTACAAACCCCAGAAAACTCACATTCTGATTTACTGTTGATTTCAGAAGAAAACTGGTAGTAATCTTAAAACACACTTCAGTGCAATTAGCAATATATTATGCTTCATTTCTTAAAAGACTACTCAATGATTTCTTTAAAGCACAAATCGAATGTACCTTGAAAGAACAAATTATCTATATTATATTAAGCAACAGTGACATCTACTGGTTATAACCAGCAAGATCAGACACCATGCACACATTCTCATTTAAAAAAAAGTTGTTCTTCATCATGAATGAATCTCTTTGGTGGCTGTTTCCCAGGTAAGAAGTGTTCTTTGTGATTTGTCATTAAAACAAGCAAGTTTAAAAAAAGATTAAATAAATCCCTGAGGGAGAAATGTGCCTGGCGTCCCGCGGTTTGAACTCAGTCACTTCTTGATCCAATGTTTCTCACTCATTCTCACTGAAGGGATTTGCCTCCCAGCTGGACAAATTTTTTTTCAGTTGTTCTTCCCATCGTCAGGTATGAAGTAGGGGTTCTCGTGGCCAGTAGGAAACATGGACGAGTAAGTGGACTTATGTTTACCTTTGAAGGTCCTCAATGGTTCAGGGTTGAGATCGTATGATCCTGACTGAAACGTCAATGAGAGCAGTCAGTGTGTTAGTGTCTTTAGATGTTGGGATGTTGCACATTCACAGACTAACACCCAGAAAAGCCAAGTACACATGGACAACAACGACAATCATCAGCATGCAGTGAAAAGAATCCCAAAACCTAGCATGAGCTGAGTTTCTTTAGCTTTTGCTTGAAGATGAAAGCATACTGCTTTCCACAAAAATCACAAAAGGCTTCCTGTTTTCCAGAAACCCCACCACCGTGATTCTCACTGGGGCCTGTCTAAATAACCAGCATGAAGGCAAATGTTAGTCTAAAAGCAAGGCCATTCCTTACCTTCTTCCATCCTGTGTGCTTCGGCTGAAACCCCTAAAGTAACACACTGGGAGTCAGGCAAAGCAGGGCGAATGGGAGGGAGCTACGTGCTGGCACTATTTTTACATTTCGAGTGAGGTGGTGGAACTGATTGGCGTGCATATGGTTGAAAAATGTCAAAGGATCTTATTAGTTGGTAGCAGGGTCATGTGACCAGTGATCATGGATTTGTTGATTTTCAGGTATAAAAGATCTGTGGTGTCGGGTTAAAACCAGGCTAAATCTGATAGATAAGTATTCAACATTTATTTTTAATGATTAAAAATCTTTTAAAAGTAGTTTTCATAGAACTATATAATAGCATTTAACAGGTGCTTCCTTTTTTTGGCAATGCGTTTTTTCTATTCTGTCTGATAGCTATGATTTTTTATTTATATGATTATTTGTATTTAATTCGTGGCCCATCAGAAAAGATAGTCTATCTCAATAGGACCTTCCATGATAATACTTTTAAAAGACTTTATATTAGGGTGTGGCAGGTCCTAGCTACACACTGAAATGTAGTCTTTGGAATAAAACGATGCTTATACCTACATCTTATAAAAACTTTACCAACTTTTCAACCTGATTCAGCCTGATTTTAACCCCGGATTCCAGTTGTACTAAATCAAACATTACAGTGTGTATGTAAGCTGCAATCTGGATACAAGATGTCAAGGCATTTTTGACCACATTAAGGATAGATTTTACATTCCTATGCAAGTATGAGTCTGCTGTATAAGTCACTACGACAACTGAGATGACAAAAGAACATAACTCACCACTCCATTCTTTTGAGGATTTGTGTCCACCGGGGCTCGAATAGTGCCCGCTTCTCTCATCTCCATGGCAGGAGCTGAATCCCAGTCCGTGCTGGCACGCGGGATGGGTGTGATGCCAACAGGCCAGGGCTTGTTTGATTCAACGTTTGATGAGTATGGACTACTGCTGTTGGCTGGTTTTCTGTCCGAGAATCTCCTCCTGAGGTTCAACACAGAGTTTAAAAAACAACCACGCCTGATGTTTTTTATTCCTTTAGGCCATACAACTCAGTTGTTGTCCAAGAAATAATAAAAAAATGCATTACTTTTAACTGTTAATGTGTTACAAGTTCAATGTTATTCAATTTAACCCAATCCAACATTGACTTTGCTGTTGTTGGAAATAGTAACCAGGTAAACTTAATGTGTATTAATCCACAGCTGAAAATAGTACCCAACAAATGTGTTATTTACTCTTGTTTCAGTAACATGAGCTAAAAAATACAGAATCAAACTGAAAATAAATGATTGTTATACAATTTTAACTATATTTTTGTGTCCTGTTTTTAAAGCAAATGCAGCTGAGGCTCAAAGTGTAGAAAACTCGTAAAGTACTAAAAGAATAACTAATCCATTGTTACTTTAGTCTTTTCCCAGGATAACTTTATCTGTTAGTTTCATTTGGTATATTTGCAGGTGAGAATACATTGAAATTAAAACTGGGTTAAACCTTGTTAAAACCAACATAACTGAGGGGTTTTCAGATGTTTATGTAACAAATACTGTAATGGCTGATGGGGCTGGGCTGGCATAAAAATGTTCATATCAACCTCTCTAAAGACAGACGTTTGCCCCTGAGTGAGGATCGTGGTTTTAAACTACACTAACTTTTGTTGTGATTTCTCCTAGGGCCGATGACTGGCGGATAAGTAACTTTTTATCTTAAGATTCTCACCAGCAGAAGAATATGATCAAAGCCAGGGCCATGATGAGAAGAATTCCTCCAAGTACAGAGGAGACGACCACCACTGCTAGCAGAGAAGCTGTGGAGACACAATTTAAGATGTATTATGAATTTATGCCAGAGCATATTTGGTGCGATATTTCTGCTACGTAACTTTGTCTTGTTACTTACAGTCATTGCAGTTGAAGCCAGCGTGTCCAAATGCACAGCTGGAAAAAACAAACCAGTCAAACATTTATATACTATATTTCCATGTCTTTTCTGTATCATGTAAGTAGAGTTTAACACTGACTCCACAGACACCTCGAGGCTGAAATGCGCAACTAAGATTTCAAATGTTTGTACTCACTTTTCACACACGCCATTCACTTCCCTCTTCCCACTCACACAAGCTGGAAAAGAAACACAATAACTGAAGCATAAACACACGTCAACAATGTCCTGCACACAGGTATGAGAACATAGACGTTTACGACTCTGTCATTGGCAGATGGAGAAGTACAGATTTTACTACATACAATGAAAACATGAGCACAATCACGGCCCCTTCATATGGAGGCTAAATGAGGACCTTTTCAAAAAAAAAAAATTCCTATGAGAGGAACTTCATGCGGCATATCTGAAACTAAAGGTCCTGTTTCCAGGGTAACATCCCTGTTAAAAAGAAATAAATTAAAGAGATAAATTAACAGCTGGTCAAGGGTCAGCTAGGAGAAAAGGCAACAGCTCTTGACCTTGTCTTAGACTCTCGCTCCCTGTTGTTTCTCCCCCTATTTAGGTATTTAAGTAAGGATAAGAAGGGTTTGTTACAGTTCTCTTAACTGTAGCTCAGCTGGGATTTGTTTTAGTGCTCGGGCCTGTTCTCAGATGCTGTGGGTCGTCTGCTCTTATAGTCTCGAAGCTACACAGCACAATAAAGACTTTTCAAAAGTAAAAGCCACTGCACAAACACTTTCAGCATTACTATTCTTGGTAAAGGAGATAAATATAGAATATTCAAGAGTCGCCTTTACCTCTGCAGCTGGCGTTAGAGAACCCGTTGGAGACAAAGCCAGGTTGACAGAAACATGAAGCCTTGCCATTTCTATTCATGCAATTTGTAGTGGAGACATCACATGGAAGTGGAATCTGCGTACACAGGTCTGAGCCTAAGACAGAGTGAATACAAAACACACATGTGAGGAAAAATCCTCTTGAAATAAAGTCGGATAATATGTGCATCCTAATGTAAGCTTCCCCACCAAAATACACTCACACTTCCCTTTTCTTGGTTAGTGTCCCAGCAGCATTACTTACCTGCGAATGTCACATTGGAAAAAAATCCAGTGGAGTTCACTGAGGCGTTGATAGCTTTGTCAATAGCGTTATTGACAGACTCTTGAGTGAAGGTGGTGTTTATAAAGATGTTATTCACAGATGCTTGAATGCTTCCCTCTCTAAAGGATGATAGAGAAACACCAAAATGGAAAGTATATATTTTTAAACCTGTGGCATAATATGTTTGTACGGCAGCAGAAAAGAGAAAGTACTCACCGAAGCTCCACCACATCAGATCGTTGATACCCGGGCTCATGTAGAAGGATCTTTCCAAGCTAGAAAGCAGATAAAACATGGTTTAATGACAGAGAGAGGAGCATCTATTCTAACCCGACCGAGTTATAGGTTGTGATATCTTTCACAGACATTTTGGTTATGTTTTATGAAAAGAAAAGTTTTATTTGATCGAATAAACAATGCAAAATAGTAAATTTATACTGTATTTACACCCTATGTTAAAATGTTTATTTTCTTTATTCAAGTTCTATATATGTAGTTGTGTTTGTGTTTTCTTTTATGTCAATTAAATTATTTAATATCAAACATTCCTTCAATTTCTTTGTTGGTTTAATAGTGACAGTTTATCCTTAAGGTATATTAGCAGATAATTATCACACATCGAAATGTTTTACTTGGTATCGCAATCACCACCCTAAAATCCATTTACCATTTATTATACCTATTCAATGTGCTCTGTGAGCTCACAACCTACCTCTGCTGAGATTTGACCCGCCGTTTCCTTGAATTCTGAAGAGGTCCTGTCACTCATTGCAGCTTTAAATGTCAAGGCCATGAAATGAAGCTGGCCTGGAAACACTTGGGCTGAGAAAAGAGGAGAAGAGGGAAAATGATTGAAAATTGTCTTTCAGCAAAAGTGTCATCGCAAAAAACGAAGAATAGCATTCTTACCTGGGACGCAGAGGTTGCCCTCCAGAAAGCTACCGGAGCGACACTGGCAAACTCCACTAAGACACACACTATCAGGTGGGCACTGGAGAGCGGGGCACACTGATAAGAGATGGGAGAAAAATTATACAACGACAGGCCAAGCGATTATTTTAATGTTTAATGCTGCAACGCTACCTAAAGGCAGTGGGACCAAGTTTTGCACACAAAACTTAAGCTGCTGAATGTTCTACTAGCTTGTCGTCACTATTTGTGTGTATCTCCAATCTTCTTTCTGGAGATATTTCACATAAAACAGCTGCTTGCTATAGCTGTAAAACAACAAGAGTGTAAGAATGAGCTGAAAATAGCTATAAAGTTGTTGCAAAAATATTTACGATAGCTGCACTAGCTTCCAATGCAACTAATCAGCATTTTCCTCTCATTCTAATCTATTTTCCCCCAAACTACATGAAATTAGTGATCATTGGCAATGCAGGATTCCATTGCAGCTCATATGAGTTCCAATTTGGATTAAGCAAATCATTATAAGTGTGTTTGATTGGGATGAACACTACCACAATCATTGTGGGAACTGCTGGATTTTTCTCTGATGTTTAAGGTCTCGACCTTACTGTAGAGTATCTTGAGATAATTCATGTTATGATCCGGCGCTATGCAAACAAAATTGAGTTGAATTGAACTTTAGAGAAAATTACAAACCAATTTGTGGGGGGATGGGTGGGGGTGGTGCTGGTGTGGTGGAGTTTGGGCTGGTGGTGACAGTGGTGGTGACAGCGGTGGTGCTGGTGGTGGAGGGGCCGGTGGTGGGGAAGGCTGTTGTGTTTCCTTTAGTCGGTGTAATTGAAGGTGTCAAAGAGGTGACTTCGGTGGTGTGGTTGGTCACTATATCAAGGGGAAAAAAAGACTTTAAATTGAGCACAAATGACAAACTGGCTAGGTTGCATCCATTGGAGTTACATTCTGCAGGGATAACTCCTTTCATTCTGAAGCCCATTTGCCATAATCTCATTTAGTTTACATTTCTGCAAGCAATGTTCTGGCTTTAACAGTTGTGGCCTTCCACTTGACAAATTGCAAAGTGCAGCTTAAAATCAAGTTCCACACTGATTTCTGTCTCACCTGCATGTAATAATGTATCATTTGGTCAACATTAAAACTCATCATGCTTTAAGTCCTACCTCCTGGGGTTGTTGTTGAGGGACTAAGGGGGGTGGTAGTTCCACCGGGGAGTACGGTGCTACTGCCTGGGGAGGTGTTTGGAGGGACAGAGCTGGAGATGGAAGTAGGTGAAGAGGGTGTGGGTCTGACTGTTATTGTTGCATTGCTGCTAGTGATAGAGGACAAGGTTGTGCTAGGGGATGCGGGAGTCTCAGGAGAGGTGTGAGTAGAGTTTGTGGGCGTAGTTTGTGGTGTTACTGGAATTGTAGTTGTTGTGCTGGTGCTGGATTGTGTGGTTGCTGGAGATGGAGCTGTGGTCATATTACCCTGCTGTGTAGTGGCTGTAATTGTTGTTGTGTGTGTTGCTGGTGTAGTCATAGTTACATTGTTGGTTGTGTGTGTGGCTGGTGTTGTCATAGTTACATTGTTGGTTGTCTGTGTGACTGGTATAGTCACAGTTGTTGTGCTGCTTGTGATTGTGGCTAGTGTTGTCATAGTTGCATTGTTGGTTGTGTGTGTGGCTGGTGTTGTCATAGTTGCATTGTTGGTTGTGTGTGTGGCTGGTGTTGTCATAGTTACATTGTTGGCTGTGTGTGTGGCTGGTGTAGTCCTAGTTACATTGTTGGTTGTGTGTGTGGCTGGTGTTGTCATAGTTACATTGTTGGTTGTTTGTGTGGCTGGTGTTGTCATAGTTACATTGTTGGTTGTGTGTGTGACTGTTGTAGTCATATTTGTGCTGCTGCTTGTGTGTGTGACTGGTGTAGTCATAGTTACATTGTTGGTTGTGTGTGTGGCTGGTGTAGTCATAGTTGCATTGTTGGTTGTGTGTGTGGCTGGTGTTGTCATAGTTGCATAGTTGGTTGTGTGTGTGGCTGGTGTTGTCATAGTTACATTGTTGGCTGTGTGTGTGGCTGGTGTAGTCATAGTTACATTGTTGGTTGTGTGTGTGGCTGGTGTTGTCATAGTTACATTGTTGGTTGTTTGTGTGGCTGGTGTTGTCATAGTTACATTGTTGGTTGTGTGTGTAACTGTTGTAGTCATATTTGTGCTGCTGCTTGTGTGTGTGACTGGTATAGTCATAGTTACATTGTTGGTTGTGTTTGTGGCTGGTGTTGTCATAGTTACATTGTTGGTTGTGTGTGTGGCTGGTGATGTCATATTTGTGCTGCTGCTTGTGTGTGTGGCTGGTGTTGACATAGTTATATTGTTGGTTGTGTGTGTGGCTGGTGTTGTCATAGTTGCATTGTTGGTTGTTTGTGTGGCTGGTGTTGTCATAGTTATATTGTTGGTTGTGTGTGTGGCTGGTGTTGTCATAGTAACATTGTTGGTTGTGTGTGTGGCTGGTGTAGTCATAGTTACATTGTTGGTTGTGTGTGTGGCTGGTGTTGTCATAGTTATATTGTTGGTTGTGTGTGTGGCTGGTGTTGTCATAGTAACATTGTTGGTTGTGTGTGTGGCTGGTGTAGTCATAGTTACATTGTTGGTTGTGTGTGTGGCTGGTGTTGTCATAGTAACATTGTTGGTTGTGTGTGTGGCTGGTGTAGTCATAGTTACATTGTTGGTTGTGTCTGTGGCTGTTGTAGTCACAGTTGTGCTGCTGCTTGTGCTTGTGGCTGGTGTAGTCATAGTTTCATTGTTGGTTGTGTCTGTGGCTGTTGTGGTCATATTTGTGCTGCTGCTTGTGTGTGTGACTGGTGTAAACACAGTTGTGCTGCTGCTTGTGTGTGTGGCTTGTGTACTTGTCGTGCTATCTGAAGCAGGGGTGCTGGTTGTAGTCTCACTGGTATCGGTGGGGCTTGTCTCTGTGCTTGTAGTCAGAGTGATTGGAGTTGATGGAGAGTCAGTTGTGCTCCTAGTGGTGGCGTTACTGTTGGTCACGGAACTGCTGACTGTTTCTGTGCTGCTGCTTGTGTGTGTTACTGGTGTAGTCACAGTTGTGCTGCTGATTGTGTCTGTGGCTTGTGTACTTGTTGTGTGATCTGAAGTAGGTGTGCTGGTTGTAGTCTCACTGGTATCGGTGGGGCTTGTCTCTGTGCTTGTAGTCAGAGTGATTGGAGTTGATGGGGTTGATGGAGAGTCAGTTGTGCTCCTGGTGGTGACGTTACTGTTGGTCACAGAACTGCTGACTGTTTCTGTGCTGCTGCTTGTGTGTGTTACTGGTGTAGTCACAGTTGTGCTGCTGATTGTGTCTGTGGCTTGTGTACTTGTTGTGTGATCTGAAGTAGGTGTGCTGGTTGTAGTCTCACTGGTATCGGTGGGGCTTGTCTCTGTGCTTGTAGTCAGAGTGATTGGAGTTGATGGGGTTGATGGAGAGTCAGTTGTGCTCCTGGTGGTGACGTAACTGTTGGTCACGGAACTGCTGACTGTTTCTGTAGTGGTCATGAAGTCGGTGCTTGGATGAGGGAGAGTAGTCTCTGAATGGGTGGTGGATGGTACCACAGTTGTCAATTCTGTTGTGGGAGTTTCTGTTGTTACTGAAGCTGTGACACTCTCTGTAGTAATCAGGGGTGTCATAGTTACATTGTTGGTTGTCTGTGTGACTGATGTAGTCATAGTTGGTCTGCTGCTTGTGGCTGGTGTAGTCAGAGTTTCATTGTTGGTTGTGTCTGTGGCTGTTGTGGTCATATTTGTGCTGCTGCTTGTGTGTGTGACTGGTGTAAACACAGTTGTGCTGCTGCTTGTGTGTGTGGCTTGTGTACTTGTCGTGCTATCTGAAGCAGGGGTGCTGGTTATAGTCTCACTGGTATCGATGGGGCTTTTCTCTGTGCTTGTAGTCAGAGTGATTGGAGTTGATGGGGTTGATGGAGAGTCAGTTGTGCTCCTGGTGGTGACGTAACTGTTGGTCACGGAACTGCTGACTGTTTCTGTAGTGGTCATGAAGTCGGTGCTTGGATGAGGGAGAGTAGTCTCTGAATGGGTGGTGGATGGTACCACAGTTGTCAATTCTGTTGTGGGAGTTTCTGTTGTTACTGAAGCTGTGACACTCTCTGTAGTAATCAGGGGTGTCATAGTTACATTGTTGGTTGTCTGTGTGACTGATGTAGTCATAGTTGGTCTGCTGCTTGTGGCTGGTGTAGTCAGAGTTTCATTGTTGGTTGTGTCTGTGGCTGTTGTGGTCATATTTGTGCTGCTGCTTGTGTGTGTGACTGGTGTAAACACAGTTGTGCTGCTGCTTGTGTGTATGGCTTGTGTACTTGTCGTGCTATCTGAAGCAGGGGTGCTGGTTATAGTCTCACTGGTATCGGTGGGGCTTGTCTCTGTGCTTGTAGTCAGAGTGATTGGAGTTGATGGGGTTGATGGAGAGTCAGTTGTGCTCCTGGTGGTGACGTAACTGTTGGTCACGGAACTGCTGACTGTTTCTGTAGTGGTCATGAAGTCGGTGCTTGGATGAGGGAGAGTAGTCTCTGAATGGGTGGTGGATGGTACCACAGTTGTCAATTCTGTTGTGGGAGTTTCTGTTGTTACTGAAGCTGTGACACTCTCTGTAGTAATCAGGGGTGTCATAGTTACATTGTTGGTTGTCTGTGTGACTGATGTAGTCATAGTTGGTCTGCTGCTTGTGGCTGGTGTAGTCAGAGTTTCATTGTTGGTTGTGTCTGTGGCTGTTGTGGTCATATTTGTGCTGCTGCTTGTGTGTGTGACTGGTGTAAACACAGTTGTGCTGCTGCTTGTGTGTGTGGCTTGTGTACTTGTCGTGCTATCTGAAGCAGGGGTGCTGGTTATAGTCTCACTGGTATCGGTGGGGCTTGTCTCTGTGCTTGTAGTCAGAGTGATTGGAGTTGATGGGGTTGATGGAGAGTCAGTTGTGCTCCTGGTGGTGACGTAACTGTTGGTCACGGAACTGCTGACTGTTTCTGTAGTGGTCATGAAGTCGGTGCTTGGATGAGGGAGAGTAGTCTCTGAATGGGTGGTGGATGGTACCACAGTTGTCAATTCTGTTGTGGGAGTTTCTGTTGTTACTGAAGCTGTGACACTCTCTGTAGTAATCAGGGGTGTCATAGTTACATTGTTGGTTGTCTGTGTGACTGATGTAGTCATAGTTGGTCTGCTGCTTGTGGCTGGTGTAGTCAGAGTTTCATTGTTGGTTGTGTCTGTGGCTGTTGTGGTCATATTTGTGCTGCTGCTTGTGTGTGTGACTGGTGTAAACACAGTTGTGCTGCTGCTTGTGTGTGTGGCTTGTGTACTTGTCGTGCTATCTGAAGCAGGGGTGCTGGTTATAGTCTCACTGGTATCGGTGGGGCTTGTCTCTGTGCTTGTAGTCAGAGTGATTGGAGTTGATGGAGAGTCAGTTGTGCTCCTGGTGGTGACGTAACTGTTGGTCACGGAACTGCTGACTGTTTCTGTAGTGGTCATGAAGTCGGTGCTTGGATGAGGGAGAGTAGTCTCTGAATGGGTGGTGGATGGTACCACAGTTGTCAATTCTGTTGTGGGAGTTTCTGTTGTTACTGAAGCTGTGACACTCTCTGTAGTAATCAGGGGTGTGGATGTAAAACTGCTGGTTAGGTTTTCCATTGAAAAAGTTGTAGGAATTGTGGTTGTCCCATTTCCTAGTCTTTCATCGGCTGCCATTCCTTTAGGGAAACAAAAGCACAACAATTGATTCTGACCAATATATCCAAAACAATGATTTGTTTCGAGATGAACAGGTGTGCCTCAAATCCCTTAACATCACTGATGAGAGTGGTAATTGGTGCAGTAGAAAGATACTCTAGCTATGTATAGGCTTTTAGGATTTTTTTGACTCCCCAATGAAAGTATCACAAAAGACACACACATTTTGTTTATAGCAACTTTAAGCAGACCAATGTGCTCATCACAGCTTATCAATTAATTAGCCAAGGTTAAATAATTCCTTAATTGGCATATATCAAATTCAGTGTGTTCGTCGTCATATGTTCACATTCACAGTAAATTGAAGATATGAATATTAAGTGTTCTCAGTGTCTAATATTGAATTAGATCATCTACTTTCGACATGAGGCCTTGTTCTGGTATGTTATTTTCACAAAAAGTTTCAAAAGACCATTATACACACAGCTGTGCACACTGTTCCCACTGAATATATGCATTTATGTACAGTCCTTGAAACGCTTAACAGAGGTAAAATCACTGAGACATTCAAAGAGGTTGCGTCCTGAAATAAACATTGAAAGTTAGGTGTGTAAAACGTTGACTGAATCTGTGATTCAGCAGATAAGACTTAGCGTAAGTGACTGCGCTTTACAACACCAAGATGTGTCAGCCACAAGTGTTGCCGACTTCATTTGACCAGCTGAGAGGAAAGAGTTGACTCCTATTTGTTTGGTGTGCTGTTGTGACTCCTGTTCCAATTTAGCCTGCTGCCACTCTGCTTTTTGTTTATAGAGGAACAGAGGAAACCTGAGGGCAGCTGGAGGAGTGCTACAAACAGTAGGAGGTATTTGATTATGGCTTAGCCTGTTAACCTCAGCTCATCATCTGTATACATTGATTACATCCAAAGCCCCTTTTCAGCAGGCAGCGCAAGAACGTACTGGTGCGAGCCAAATGGGTTCACGCCTTACACAAACTGTTTTCTCCAGTAAATCATTAAGAGCACAAAGAAGTGGTAGGAAAACCAAGACATATCAGTTCCTAAGCACAATTGTATTATTTACTGTGTGTGACCTAATGTCTTTATCACTTGGTTACCAAGACTTATTTTGAAAAGAAAAGCAGGCTTCACACACCCTGTAACAGCAGACATTTATGGCTACCCATCCTGTGCGATGGCAATGAAATAGGACATAAAGCAATCAAAGATGATACATGAAGAAGTGACGATAGATGGGGAAATTATATTGTCTCAGATTACACTTTTAATGGTCATAAAGTAAAGGAGTAGTTTTGTTAGGCATCTTTCACTGAGGTTGCATTGCACAAGATCACTGCTGTAAAGGAGACATGTATCATTTTGGGACTGACTCATCTAGATTAAGATTTAAGGGCAACAGAGTAATCTTACTGGATGACAAGAGATCAAGATTAAAGAGAACCCTCTTAAACTAGATCTAGCCAACCCTTTCTTGATTAGCCCTGTGTGCTACATATCCAACTGTATCATTTGCAGGGACTTGTGTGTGTTCTCATTATGAAGTATTTCACTGAGCACGTCATCCTTGCATACTTTGCATTCTACTGAAACCCCATTGGCACAAGTTGTATCTTCCTGTATCAAAATTCATCATATCTTAAGAGGTTCTTCAGCTTCCTCTTGCTCTATAAAAACTAGGTAACCATTTTTTAGTTGCGCTTCATCCAAGTATGAAAGCTGGATTGTGACAGCAGCCAAATAAAAGCTAGTGGAAGTAATTTTAAGATTAAAGAAATGTAGTTTATTGCAATCAACACAAGTAACCCCAACAGTTGATTTAAATGTTTTGTGACATGAGCTCAATCAAAGCTCATCAGCTCTTTCTGTGTTGAAGAATCACAATTCACCAAGCCCCATTACCATGTAATTGTCTGAATGAAAAGTTTCCTAGTCTATGTCTGTGTCTTGAATAATAATACACACAAATGTAATACAAGGTCAGTTACAAGGGCACTGGAGAAAAACAGAGTTGTATATGAGTTGTATATGAAAAATGCTTTAGTGAATACAATACAGCTAATAGCATAATATGTAAGGATCACTCTTTTTTCACTTGTGCAAAATGCACAGGCTCATCTGTATTTGGTGTTTTTGTCCCAATAGTAAGTATCATGCTAACTCTTAACTTTTCACTTAGTACCATTATCAAATCAAATTTGCAATAAACTGATAAATCTACATTACCATCATCCCAAGCGTACTGTTAACTGTTGATGGCCAAACATTAAGAAACCCAATTAAAAAGCAAACATGGTAAACATGCTATGTACAAATTATCTGGTGTGTGCCACTCATTCACTAACCCCAACTCACTATATAGGGACGACATTGTAAAAATAGGGAGTTTTATGTAAAAATAGGGAGTTTTATGTAAAAAATAATTTTGAATGCCCATGTTTAAATGTAGAAATAAAAAAATGTGTTGTTTTTGTTGCTGCTCTGCTTGTATTTACATCTGTACGACAGGTCGGGCTATTCTGCCCTCTCCGCGCCATTTTTCTTCCTGTCATTGCCGCGAGTGCAATGCATGATGGTATTAAATTGGCTCGGTCAGTGACAATCGGTTGAACTCTACTTTTCAAGAGGCATTGTGGGAAACACTGACTCCACAATTAAAAAGTTCACAGGACATTCAGACCGCCCTAAATCTGCTTTACTGCCACCTCAAAGGTTTAATCAGTAACCTTTATGAAAATTCTACCATTACAAAACTCTTCCATTACAAAAGGAGAAAGAGAGACTGTTGTTTGAAGCAATAACAGAACAATTCCTTCACTTGACAGCAGTAATAATAATTTTCACAATAATGAAAAGAGTTTTTGTGTGTGATAACATTTCTAAAGTTCCCTACATTATCGGAATTCATTTATATCTGAGGTTGGCATCACAGCGTCATTTACAACAACTCTCAAAACAAAACCTGGCAAATGTAGCTTTGGCACTTAGTGATTATGGTGAGATTATGGGCTAGTATCGCTGACAGAGGGACACTTGAGCTGAGACCTTGAAAATGTGATGCTGAACACAGGCTGCTGATATGTTTAATTTCTGACTCCTCATAAATGATTTCGATAAAGCATGTTATTGTCTCATCATAAAACTAATGACACTATTAAGGGACACGTAGGAAAGTGATGGACAAAAGGGCAATTGTAATGCACGACAAGGTGCATGTGCTTTGCTTCCAAGTTCGGTGCTGCTTCTCTTTTTCTATTTGTATGAAAACACTAACGATAAATGAGAGGAACAGGAGAAACACGTCTATGCAACGGAGTAATCTTACTGGATGACAAGAGATCAAGATTAAAGAGAACCCTCTTAAACTAGATCTAGCAAACCCTTTCTTGATTAGCCCTGTGTGCTACATATCCAACTGTATCATTTGCAGGGACTTGTGTGTGTTCTCATTATGAAGTATTTCACTGTGCACGTCATCCTTGCATACTTTGCATTCTACTGAAACCCCATTGGCACAAGTTGTATCTTCCTGTATCAAAATTCATCATATCTTAAGAGGTTCTTCAGCTTCCTCTTGCTCTATAAAAACTAGGTAACCATTTTTTAGTTGCGCTTCATCCAAGTATGAAAGCTGGATTGTGACAGCAGCCAAATAAAAGCTAGTGGAAGTAATTTTAAGATTAAAGAAATTTAGTTTATTGCAATCAACACAAGTAACCCCAACAGTTGATTTAAATGTTTTGTGACATGAGCTCAATCAAAGCTCATCAGCTCTTTCTGTGTTGAAGAATCACAATTCACCAAGCCCCATTACCATGTAATTGTCTGAATGAAAAGTTTCCTAATCTATGTCTGTGTCTTGAATAATAATACACACAAATGTAATACACGGTCAGTTAAAAGGGCACTGGAGAAAAACAGAGATGTATATGAGTTGTATATGAAAAATGCTTTAGTGGATACAATACAGCTAATAGCATAATATGCACAGGCTCATCTGTATTTGGTGTTTTTGTCCCAATAGTAAGTATCATGCTAACACACTCATTTTTAAACAGTGATATTTGGAACAGGTCATGCTCACCTTGAGCTATCGCTTTGCTGAACTCTTAACTTTTCACTTAGTACCATTATCAAATCAAATTTGCAATAAACTGATAAATCTACATTACCATCATCCCAAGCGTACTGTTAACTGTTGATGGCCAAACATTAAGAAACCCAATTAAAAAGCAAACAAGGTAAACATACTACGTACAAATTATCTGGTGTGTGCCACTCATTCACTAACCCCAACTCACTATATAGGGACGACATTGTAAAAATAGGGAGTTTTATGTAAAAATAGGGACTTTTATGTAAAAAATAATTTTGAATGCCCATGTTTAAATGTAGAAATAAAAAAATTTGTTGTTTTTGTTGCTGCTCTGCTTGTATTTACATCTGTACGACAGGTCGGGCTAGTATCGCTGACAGAGGGACACTTGAGCTGAGACCTTGAAAGTGTGATGCTGAACACAGGCTGCTGATATGTTCAATTTCTGACTCCTCATTAATGATTTCGATAAAGCATGTTATTGTCTCATCATAAAACTAATGACACTATTAAGGGACACGTAGGAAAGTGATGGACAAAAGGGCATGTGCTTTGCTTCCAACTTCAGTGCTGCTTCTCTTTTTCTATTTGTATGAAAATACTAACGATAAATGAGAGGAACAGGAGAAACACGTCTATGACGATAGCTGGAACAATTTATGTTTAAACTTACCCACAGACCACAAGAAGCATTTATTATAGAAGCTCAACATCTTTTTTGTTTTACTTCATCACAACTGCTTTAACACTTATTGCTTACTGCTTATTGGTTCCATTAGATAAGACTGTACATGTTTGTTCCATATCAAACGTACATACATATGACATGTAAACAGACGGACAGTTATTGTTAGACTGTTGCACACGGTTGTACAATACAGTGTCACGCATCGAACAAGAAGCCTTGTCTTTAAGGATTTAACCTGCACTCAGATAATCCCCTGTAGACACAATGGGGATGACTAGGTCAGGCAGGGCGACAACATGGGTCTAAGGTCAGCCTGCGAACACACTCTCAAGAAGATATGGATAAGAACGTCCGGCTTTGCCTACTGGGAGCTACTCCTCTGGTCCAAGTGAAGTAAGAACACCTGTTACTTTGACAAACCATCGGTGTAATGCAGCCAACCTATAAGCAGTCATGCCTCTTGAAATCTATATGTTTTCTATTTCTAGAGGGTGTAGGATGTGGGAGGGTATATATGTTGCTATGGATTTTTCTGCTTCCAGCTGTCAAAGCTTCGGCCCACTTCAAATCACTGACCTTAAGAGTCTATACTCGTGTTTCAGCTCAGTGCTGCACTTGAGGGCATTGCTATGCATGCACCACTCCTGTGGAGTACCTGTTCATGAAGTTCATATGCAGTTCCCCAATCTCACATCCACAACTTCCTTTGCATGCTGCCACTCCCCAGTAAAGCCTTGTCTGTGTTGATCACACACCTCTGTCCAAGGGGTACTGAATTTCCAGAGGGAATCTTGCAGACACACTATCTCCCCTTTTCTCTCTGTCATGAAAGATTTCCAATTTATAAGCACATTCCTGAAGCAGTTTGTCTAACACGCACAGCAAACTGTGAGAGGGACGGACCTGATTCAAGAATGCACACAGAGAGTAGGAGGTAAACTGACAGGTTGTGACCCAACAGTCAGGAAGAGCCTGGGGTATAGGGCAGGATCTCATTAGGAGACATGGCATGTGGAGTGCTGACCTATAGTGATGTGTGTGTACATGTGCGTGGAGTGCATAGGTTTCAGACATTATGCCCTATGACACTGAAACAAGCTGATCAAAGCGGAGAATGCCGGAGGCACACTGAACTACAGCTCTCCACTAATTACTGGTCACACTGGCTAATGAGCGTAAGCATTTCTAACATACTGCTTTTATGGTATCCTGATATTTAAAGGTGCCCATCCCTGCACATGCGCACACACACACACACACACACATACACACAGTGTTCATTGCCAAAGCAAAACGTGGCCTGAGGGCCACCACATCAAAAGGACACAGCTTGAGGTGACCTCACAGGACAGAGAGGAAGTTTTTATTTTCTTTAAACAACAGTCCATCATCATGCCGAGCGTCTCTTGTCAAACATCCTGATCGGACTGTAGCGGACCTAGTTATTTAAAAGGAAATGTTGTGGACCTTTTACTATAATATATAAAATATAATATATAGTCCAACTGTTTTATGTATTGGTATTGGATATAGACGATTTTGCCTTCTGCCACAGAGATATTTTCACTTGATTACGATTACAACAGGATTACTGGAAAGGAAAGGATATGGTATGGGTCAGGGAAGAACCAATTAAATGTTGGTGCGGATCCAGATCAGGGGACCAATCAACTTTCCTAACATTGCAAGATTGAACGTTTTTCAAAATCAGTCACCATGTCACCAAGGGATTAATGCATGAATGTAGATGAAAAATATCGGACATATTCAGGGGACTGAGTGTGTGTGAAATTTGATGGAGGGACTGTTAGGCCTTGATGGGGGTATGCACACCACTGAGGGACATTCTAGATTTATTTAACTAGATCGACTGACCTCAATCTATTTACTCTAAAACTACACAGCTTTACGTTTTGTCTCTTAAAACGATACAATGATGCAATAAAAATGATTAGGTCACTGTAAAGTTAAATTAAACCAGCAATATCTAAGATTGCATTCAATCATTGTAGGAAATGTTGTTCAGCACTGAGCAGAACTCCTTTATTGGACCATATTGGATTTTCTGTTTGTGATGGTGTGCATCATAAAACATGGGTAATAAAGGTAACCGGCAACTATTAAAGCCTCACCTCTCTGTCCGGCTTGGACTTTACTCTTTTCCACCTGGATGGTCACATAAACACTATTTTGGCAGGGATATGTCTCTACCTGCTGCTAAGAGACGGACGTGATGCCCCCCCCACCCATACACCCGCATTCTTGTTCCTCTATCTTTGTAAGGACAGTCACTGACACAAATGTCCACATATTCCAATAATGTCTTCACTCCATAAGGTCTTTGCTGTAAATGTTCCTCACAAATATCTAAGTACAAGTACAAACACATAGACACTATCTCAGCATGAGGAAGAAAAGGCACGGAAGAAAGCTATTTACTTTGAGACGAGGATACACAAAGTAGCACTTGTACTAGCGTCAAATTAAAAGATGCTAGATATCTTATCTTGGTCGTTATGTCGTCATTATGTGATCGGTTTCTTTGGTTCGCTCATCACACAGATTTAATATGAGGAGACAGACAGATATGACTTTTCTGAATCGGACCAAATAGAGCTCTTATACTGTAACACAGGAGGTAACAGATGGCTCCCCAGAGCAAGACCTCACTCGCAGGGCCTCTGCACCTATCATATCCAATTAAAGCTCTGCAAAGCATATGCTTTCCAATTACAGAGTGAGATTTACTGCCCTTTAGCAGGTCTAATCCGGCAGGGACGGCGCGACATAAGAAAGAAGAAGAAGGCGGAATAAACAGCAGAGAAAACAGCGACGCGTGTGCATGAAAACAATTATGTATAAATGTCAACAAACGAGCGGGCGTCAAATGAGGAAGTAAGGTCAGTTAACCATATAACAGGGAAAAATGAAGAGGAGGAACTGAATAATACGAGAACAACACTGTTCATTAGCGGCGTGTTGACCATATCCTCAGTGTTCTAGCCAGCAAATCATGACATGTGTTTATGTACTGCTCCGTTCTCTATGGAAGATTTTTTGCAGAAGGCTCAAAAAATGTGGCGCCAGACCCAGGGGAGGAAGATCATGGGCCTCAGGAGGTCTCCTGGACCTCTGTACTGCCACTTCAGATGCACTCGGTCATGCCCCACACTGGAGCCTCCGTTGCCTCCCAGCCAGCGTCTCTATCTGTCTAACTCTGGGTTTTTATAGAAGTTGGGGCGCATGACAGGAGGGGAGACATACAAACAACCTCCAGGCTTCCAGCGAGGCTCCACTACATGACAGTGACTGATTATCAGTCTTCATATGGTTTAGCTTTAAAAAAAGAGATGCACTTCAGAGAGGTTCCTAAAGAATACAACGGGTGGCCAATGGATTTAACAGCAGCTAAGCTTAATGGGGCAGGGTACAGTGAGGTCATCAAAATTCCTGAGACAGCTTCGCTACACTGTCGAGAGGGTCTGTGTAAGAAGGAAAAAACTCCTTGAGAGCTCCTATAAGAGGGGTTGGACTAAATACAGTCATATTCAGGATACAAATATTTTAATAGGTTTTTATAATTACCCAAAACAGGTTTATTACATAAAGGTTTCTTGTTTTACGTGTTAATTTCAGAGACTGATTGTTGGATAAACGTTGGTGAAGGATATAAACACCCGTGACATAAATGCAAAAGTCCGGTATTCTTTTTTTATTCCTGAAAACAATCTGCTACATGTATTTTTATATTAAAATGTTATTATCATGTTGTCAATAAACTAAAAAAAAAATTTAATTTCCTTTGCGTGTTTCTCTGTTTAACAACAGCTCTTTCATTAGACACTGACTATAGATGCAACACATAGTGCAAGTACATACATGGCAAAAAAAGGTATTGCAAAATATAATAATAATAACTTCCTTATTTTTTTTAATTTTTGTTATTTAGTATCACTAACATAAGAGAAGAAAAAAATTCAAAATGTGTTCATGCGTTTTTTGGCTATGGAAAGGTGTATAGTAAATAACTATTAAACTATTAACAAAAGGGAGTAAAGCAGACAAAATGTGGCCAAAGTTAATGAACATGTCAAGTCATTTTTTGACAGATTTTTATTGCCTAAGTAGTTTTTATTTCATTCATTTACTTTAATAGTGTATGCAGTGCTATGTCAGAATGTTAAGAGGGCAAAGCTGACATTTAAATGTGATCAGTTAAGCTTAACCTAACTTAAAAATGTATTCACAGGTTTCAGCTCATAATTGTCATTGAGTGGATGTTAATGTGGATGGAAACACACAGTTATAAACAGTTCAGTCTGATATTTTAAAAAAAACTGTGAAAGTAAACTCCACTCACCTTTGGCGACAGCTGCCAGAAGAAAGATGACAGATAACAAAAACATGGTTCCAGTCCCCCGTAGGTGTGTGGAGAAGCAGCCTGTGGTGAAGTGCTGTGTCCAGCCGCTGTCAGGGTAAAAATAACGGTGCAGTACAGACCTCTCCTCCAGACTGACAAAGGTGGTTCACACTGAGCGCTACAGCCACTGACAGCATTAAAAGCTTTAGTGCCTCCTCTGATTGGACCAGCTCTCCTGTCACTCATCATTACTGGAGCTGCACTGGCTCTGCCTCCACCCAGGGCCGGTCACAGCTGTGACTGTAAACCTTTCACCAACAGTATAAAAGAAAAAACAAAGGTGCTGTGCAATACAGGTCTATTTTTAGCTGAAAACCTACTTATATATACAAGGAGAGTAAATCAGTGCCTTGCTCAAGAACAGTTGGGCAGGGCACCATGACGTCAGTGCCGGGTATCGTGCCCTAAAAATCCACAAGGATATTTATTTAGCTAAACAAAGCTTTTTCAAGACAAATGCGTATTATGACGTAGACTGCTGGAATAAATACATTGTATGATTGCAATAATAAACAATATTCACATTACAGCGGAAAAACAGGGGTTAAACTCAAACTGAGCTGCATTGCTAATGTTGTTAGCATAGACCAAAGCTGTTTTCACACATGAAGTCTGAGACTATCGCATTTAACATAGTTTAGCTTGATAGCACACTTACATTTTCTAAATGGCACTAGTAGTAAGTCGCTTATTAGTAGTTAATCGGTAGTTTTGTAGGTATAGATGTCGGAAAGTGAACATATAGAAATTCATAACAATTCATTTTATAGTTGTGAGTTTTCCCTCAAAATCTAAACAGTCAAAATCATAATAACGCTAGAGGCCAAGTTATCACCAAAGTTATTAGGATTCATTGTCTGAGATTCATACATATTAGTACTAAATGCTGCACCTTTGGTGGATACAGCTCCATTGTAGATGTTGAAATATTTTAAAGAGAAAAATACACGTTTGACTTACTGGTGACACTACCTGCAGGCTGCGGGCTTTATCTTTTCTGCAATTAATATCTGAACCCAATGTCCTCATTCTCTGTGATACATTGAGGTCATCACGATCTATAAAGTTAAGAAAAATATCAATGTCCTTCTATGTACTCAGTGAACCGTGAAAATTCCAATCGTATTTGCCTGATTTTATCATATCAACAATAGCTGGCAAACAATGAACAACCCATAATACAAATAATGCGTTAAATCAAATAATGATAATGTTTTTTACCATTAAATATTACTTACTTTTACATTGTAATAGATTATTACGTGAACTATCTAAATTTTCTCAATAAAATATTCCAATTCTACAGTTCAATTGACTTATTTAGGATGCAGGATCAGTTGCTTTTTGAGTTGTTGGATCAAAACTTGGCCTCTATCATCGAGCATTAGACCTTAATATTTGAATATTTGCACTACTGCACAAATTGAACTATTGTTGCTCTATTTTTCTCTTAATCTGTAAAGATATATATAGTTAGATATATATATTTTATTTTCTATTTTACATTTTTTTACATTTTTGATATTCTATTTTATTGTTATTCTATTTTATTCTTTTTTATTCTATTTTATACTATTTCAATTTTTATTTTATTTTTTTGTGTTGAAATTACTGAGCATTGCTTAAAGGGAGCCTGTGACCCAAGTATTTCATTGACAGTGACTGCTTCATGTTATCTCTGTGCATTTGACAATAAAAATCTTGAAACTTGAATCTTGAAACTTAACCAGGTCAATGCTTCTTTGAAATATATTGGAGTTCTGTGGTTTTATACTCAAATAGCTTGTTTCTTTTAAGCAATGGAACTCTGTGGTGGTGGGATGTGGTTTGCAAGAAGTGTGAAGAATTGTTAGACCCGTGTTTCTTATAGGTTTTGTGGATTGAAGTTTAGACTCACAGCGATTCACATTCACTCTCAAAGACATTTACTTCCCCTGACAAAGCTTTTTTTTATGTTACTGTCCAAAAAATGAAGACAGAAGAGCATAGAAGCATTTCAGAAGGAAAAAACCTAATAAATCCTCCTCAGGGTCATTCTTTTCTTTTCATGTTATTGTTATTGTGGACTTCTGAAGGGGCTCAAACATTTCAGACTAAATTGGCTTCATTGGGAAATGAAAAGAAGGGATCTTTGTTCATTATTCTGTTATGTGTTCTGGGGTTATGTAAGATCTGAGACAACCTTATGAAGGAAGCAAAAACAAAACATGTCATCGCTGTCGCCCCTTTGTTATTTGCTTCCTTTGAATAATGCTTTAAATTTTAATTCACTCAAATCAACTTTTTCACACTAAACTTAACCTTGGTTTAAGCTCTTTGCTGCTACCATCCCTTTGAAAACTGATGATGAGAAACTGAATTTTAGAGAGGAAGGACCAATGATTTGTGTGAAACGATCTCCAAGAGCCCAGAGTGACTTCATCAAATATATATTTTTTGTCCACAAAGCAAACATACTCAAATAACTGAGGAAAAAGAGCAAAAAACTATTTCAGAAGCTGGAGGCAAATAAATTTAAGCATTTTAAAAACAACAATTGATTATCAGAGTAGTTGATAGTTAAAAGTTTACTAATTTCTGATGACTAATCAGTCTAATATCTATGGATCTTGTTCAATCGTGTTAATTTTCATGAAGTTCTTTCCATTGTTTTTGTGTTTATTTGTCTGTATCTTATTGGGCTATATAAATATAATTTGACTTGAATGTTTAAAGTCTAATGTGGCCACAATATGAGTAAAATATTTATGTTTTTGTCTTTTTTAAGTTTTCACTTCACCAGTAGATAAAAAAAAAACATATGCATAACATAAGCAAAAATATCATTAAATCCATTTCAGCAGTCAACTGCTCAGGTTATTTAAAGATTTCCTTTCTGAATGCATTTGTTCACCTAGTGACTGTAGCATTTTTGCAACTCAGAAAGTGGCCAGGGTGTGTGCATGTCCATACGCTTTATTAACAATTATGAAAATGGTTTGTGATTGTGGAAAGACAGATAGAAAGACTGTATTCAGGCTCCAGGCTTTATAGTTCAATTGATTTGTTTTCATAGCTAATAAATCAATAATATTTTGACTGTACTGCAGATACAATTAACTTATTAACTTATTAAAATTATCTCCCTTGAAATTTCTGCTTACATCCCACAGAGCATATTCAGAAAGTTAATCAGTAAATTTAATTGCCCCTCCTCCTGGAGCTCTTGCACAAGGCAGACGCTTCTTTGCCAACTTATTATTCAAATGTATTAACTTTGGTGACTTTAGTCAAAGATCCTGGTTTTACATTGGAGCTAATATCTTTTTTAACTTGTCATATCCTCACAGAAACACCTCCTGCTTAATTGTAAGAGGAGTTACGAATGATTGAAGTTATCATACATGAATGTCGCTCTTACCACACATTTGTCTCTTTTGTGCGTGAATGTTTTAGTGTTTTTTTTTATTTTTAGAAAACTATTTATTATAAATATTTACCGTCAGGGACTATTTTCCAGGGCGCATCTTTTCCTTACAACTGGGTTACATGAATGTATTGTGAAAGTTTTACCACCCAACTGACCATGAGTTTTCCTATTTGTTTTATTATGGATGACGCACGGGAAAGCGGGCATCAATAAAGAGGCAAGATGAGCAGTAAAGATGGAGAAGATGCCAAAAGATGCCAAAAGCTCTATGGCATCATGAATTTTGAAAGGACGCAGCTGAGGGCCCACAGAATGTCTCCTAACAAGGCCAGCCTGATCATTATGACAACAACAAAACAATGACTGACAACATTTTCCTCTTGTTATTAAAGAAGTGTTTTTGTTTTTTTTCTAATGGAGCTCTGACAAATTATTGACTAATGGTACTGTTTCTAAATTAGTGGATAAGGCATTGTGTCATGTTGACAACTCCCACTTCAAACACACTGTTGCGTACATTTTAAAAAGTGACTATAGTCAGGAACTGTTGAAAGTGCTTGATTAATAACGTCTTACAATCACAAAACTAAAACCTCATATATATCGACATCAACAAACAGTTGTGGCGGTTTTCTTAACTGACAAATCTCACATATTTTCGTTTGATTTTTCATGAGCTTTGCAATATTTTCATATACACTGTAAGACTTATTTGTGTATTGTACATTATAAAAAACTGCTCCTTACCTCAATAATTATAATCATTATGCATGTTGAAATGTAATGTTACACCTCTTTACCAGTTAGGAAGGAAGTATTGATCTACCAGTTCCTTGAATAATGAATAACAGGTTGCATTATTGTTTAACTAAGGAGTGGACTTCAACTGAACTGATGGTTCACTCCTTACTGTAACCTTTCATTTATATCAGAAATACAAATATATATATATATATAGAGCAGCAGTGTATTGACGAATACACCTTTGTGGCTTCACTGTTATCTCATGCAAATATTCAGAGATATTGCAACAGATACGTAATATGTAGATAATGGGAGTAGCATTAATTCCAATGGCGTCATATTTCCAGGAGAGGATTCCTGGAAGAAGTCTTATCATTCTTAATATTATACAAACCCACGGTTTAGATTCTTTTGTTGTTGTGTAGGATAATCTATTCTTAGCTTTTCCATAAAATGAAACTCTTTGGACCAAAGAGTATAAATGCACTACGCTGAACTACACTACACCAGGAAAATGTAAGTAAATTATAATTGTATTATCTTAATTTGTGTAATGACGATGGTACTAGTGATGAAAAGTTAGGGCTTACTAAATTAACAGTTTACTCAAAACCACACGTATGAACTGTCGTCTTTCCTCTTTAGGTGTGACCCATATTAAAGCATCATCAAAGCTCCTCTGTCTCTTTTATTGCTGTTGGGCCTCATTCACTATCACTGTGTACACAATATCGTCCCAGCTGTGACGATAATCATAGAAGTCACTCACATCTACTCTGTCAACAGGCACTGAGAGACAGAAACCTGACTAACTAACTAACTAACTAACTGTTGGTCAGGCCTGGACTGAGTCTCTGTTGTGGGGTGTTCTACCCAAAACCCCTCAGACCTTTGTCATTCAGGTCATATATGAATATATATATATATATATATATATATATATATATATATATATTGGTCAACCCTTCCTGGTCACGCCCCAATAAATTATTATTTACACAAGAAAATCAACAGAACATATCAGAAACTTTGGCAACGTATTACATTACCATTACCTACAAAATGCAGTCATTCATTAACAGATGAGTGGGATTGGCAAGGAATCATACAGCTTTTTGGGTGTGAACTCATGTACACAAAGTCCATAAACAGTTTGCAAGTCATGTCTGTGACCAAAGGTCCTCACGGCATAGGTTTCATTTCTGCAGTGACGGGAAGATGGACAGCTTCTCTTTATTTGATATCAGGAAGCAAGTTTAATTCCCCTTGCAGTTACAGAGAAGGAAATTAGACAATGTCACATTACCAGTTAAAGGTTAAATTCAAGTGGATATGCGGGGTTGGCTGTACGAGGGCCGCTTTGGTTCAGGGTTTTTCCAAATATCTCCACGCCTTTTGGTAATATTTGTTCACTGGCTTATCCACATTTCTGCAATGTTCTTGTTTTACATTTCAAGAACAAACCTGCTTCTTTTGCAAGCATCTACTCATTAAGTTTTTTGGTTAATGTAACATACTTATAAATAATGGGATGAAACCTTCCAATAACTAGTACACAATATCGCAGATAATATGTGAGGTGTCATTAAAGCTTCTACATACACACATACGCTCACATTTTAACCCTTAACTGAGGAATATCATTTGTGGTAGAGACATTATGTCTCTGTTGAATAAGAGTTGAGAACAAAATAGAGACATGTGGGTATTGTTTACTTGATATTGATTGAGAATTTAAAAATGAACTGGTGGAGTTGAAATCCAGTTTATGATAGGAAGCTCTTAGAAATTTGCATGGAAGAAAATTAAAGAAAAAAAAGAACTCAAATCTTCTCTGTTGAGTTCCAAATTGAAAACGGTAAATCACTAAATAAAACCTGGTGTTGTATGAGAGTTAGTACATACAGTAAGATCAACGTGCAACCAATTGGTATTGTTTATGAATCTTCACTTCATTTTTAGATTTAAATTTGAGTGGTCAAGAAAACCAAGAAAGGGAAAGGAAGAATAAATATCTTTTCTTTAAACATGGGAGAGGGGAAGGTCTAGTTAGTACTTGTGTTGCAACATCAGTGTTTTATGTTGTGTTGTATATACAGTCCCTGACAAAAGTCTTGTCGCTTGGGTAGCAGTTGACCTTAAGTGCCCCTCAAATATATTTGTAATGTAATTTTTTTACAAGAAATGGCTAATTTCAATCCCAACAGCTTTTGAAATAATGTTTTGGTGCCAAACGAAACTGCTGAAAAGCATTCTAACATTCACAGCTTGGTAAAGCCCAGTCAGTTTTTGCAAAGACAAAAGTCTTGTCGCCTTGTCATATGATGCACCCAATCCTAGATTACAGCCTCACCTGTGATCAATAATTGATCAATCAATTAGTGGGTGTGTATAAAAAGAACCCCAGCACACCAGACCTTCACATCAACTGCAACTTGACCTCTGACAACATGCCTAAGATTCACCCTGAGACCAAAGCGTTGATTATCAAGAGGCTGAAGACCAGATCCACTGCTGAGGTGGCTGACACCTTCAATGTGTCTCAGCGTCAAGTACAAAGAATAAGAAAAAGATTTGAAGAGACTGGAGATGTTTTTGACAAGCCCAGGTCCGGCAGACCCTGCAAGACAACTGCTTGGGAGGACCGTTTGTTGGCCAATCGCATACTTCAATCTCTACATCAAAATTCCTCAAGGCGAAGAAGATCAAGGTGCTCCAGGACTGGCCAGCCCAGTCACCAGACATGAACATCATTGAGCATGTCTGGGGTAGAATGAAAGAGGAAGCATGGAAGACGAAACCAAAGAATCTTGATGAACTCTGGGAGGCATGTGAGACTGCTTTCTTTGCTATTCCTGATGACTTCATCAATAAATTGTATGAATCATTGTCGAACCGCATGGATGCAGTCCTTCAAGCTCATGAAAGTCATACAAGATATTAAATATGGATCTCACAGAACCACTACTTAATTCACTGATGTTATGCAACATATTTTTGTATTTTAAGTAAATTATTTGTCCAATTTTCACATTACTCTCTGTAGGCGACAACATTTTTGTCTTGCCAAAATCTGACCTTTCTGTGTTCATTAAATGATCAATCTTTCTTCAGTGAAGCAAATTTATTTTAGTATATTAAACATATTTGGAAGGGTTTTAGCTTTCATATGAGCCATTTCTAAAACCAATGGATTAATAAAAAGTCAGGTTATAAGCTGTTGTTTCTACAAAATGGATAAGTGACAAGACTTTTGTCAGGGACTGTATATAAAAGAAAGACTTCAGCCCAAATATGTAAATTAAAGCAGGCCTGAAAAAGCTAAATTAAGTTTAACATATACACATCTACAAAATGTAGAGACAAAGTTAAACAGCACTAATATAACAAATCATATTTAACTCCTTAAGTGTTAACTTAAGATAACTAAATCACGGAGGCCACAGCCAAAATGATGTCTTTCTTCTTTAAGAAGACATGATCACCACCCAGTGGTGAAAATAAATACAGCTATATTAAGCTTCACCAACACATTATTGTGCAGTCGAGCAAATGTTCGGCCTTTAACAATATCCCCATCAACTTGTCTGATAGGAAAGTACACATTTCATCTAGTGTAAACACAAAATACATTTCACTAAAACATGTTTAACACCACTTACTACAAAGACTTGTTGATACGTTTTTTTTTTATTGTTTTCTCCCTAATCAATTTTAAATTCATTGGACAAGTACAGTCTTGTGAAACGAGTCACTAGAACCTGAAACAACATAAGAATGGAAGATATCATCAGCTACAAAATTTGGCGGTGATAAAAAAAATTTCAAAAGGGAAAGAAAGATAGTAAAATAAAATGTATACAGGGGTCAGAATTAAGTACAGCAAGATGTAGTGTTTTGTACATTTTTGTTGTAAACAAAAAGCATATTGAAACAATATGGCAAATACGATGTGGAGGGGAGAGGAGGTCCAACTGAAGAGACTGAACACTGGTTGGCATGAGACATTTACAGAAACCCTGAGGCGACGTTGTCTTAATGGGTCACATAAATGTCATGTTCACAAAAATAGTCACACAGAGACTTTTTTTTAAAAACACATAAAACAGCATCTCTGCTACTTGCATCAATCCTTCACTCCTCTGTCCCTGCTTTATTGTGATATGAGGTATATGTGAGGCGATTTCTTGCTTTACGCCTCAACCGTTCGACATGGCATCACACTTTTTTAAGATATTACAGTATTGCATTCGCACCATGTTTAATGATTGCTTAAATCAACAGGCCATTGGGGTGTAAAGGGGTCTGAAGAGTCATTCAGCAGAGTGATATCATTTCCAGCACTAGCTATGGAAGACAGCGCGATTATTGTCGTCTTTACGAAGAAAAAAAAGACGCACAGCATAAATACATTTAAAAATCAGCAAGAAGTTACATCTAACATTTTACTAGACAATATCTTGCACCTGCTCTTCTCAGATATAGGCACCCAATTCATTCTACTGGGGACAAATATGCATGGTGCTGCAAGCACATGTGAAAAGTCTAAATGCATAAAAATTTTTGGTCAGCCATTTTTTTTTTACTGCATATGGCTGCCTCAGTTATAGCTGAAGAAATACTTGATCACTAACACATTTTGTCAAAAATTCAATTACGAAAGCAAAGCTGCTAAGTTGGGTAACAAGTCAAAAACTAAAACTAGGGGTTTGAATTACATTTACATTATCCCGATTAAATGTCACCATATTTTAAAAGCCCCTACCTCCCTCACTAATCCCTAAAAGGAGAAAATGTTAATGAAAAATCCCACTTTCACATATCGTCCCCCCCACCCCACCCCACCCAACCCAACCCATCCGCCCATGCTACCCAAACAAAGGGTATCCCTATCATCCACCCACAATATGTTCAACCTCCATCTGCATATACAGAAACAATAAGTCTCAGTCAAAAAGCCAGTCCATTCCTGACGTTTGAGCTTCCTCCATCCGACGGGGTAATGTACTCGATGTACGAAAACGGCTCAAAGTGCTAATTGGATATTTTTTTTCTTAAGAAATAAAAGAACTGAGGAAGAAGAGGGCAGGAAAAAGGGAAGGCCGTTCTATCACTGTCCAACAGCAACCTCTATTGGCCAAAGAAACGCCCTACATCATTTTTGTTCTCCAAAAATATACCACGGACAACATTTACCCCCTGGACCGACCCTCGTTCTCCCAGTACTTAACTGGCAGCTCCCCAGAATGATTAAATCTGTTATTTTACATTAATATATATTTTTATAAATATATATATATATATATAGATATATATATATATGGCCCTTATTGAAGAAAACATGAGTTTCACATTGACATGAAAGTACCATAATCTCTATATAGCCAAGTAAAAAGTGTTTCAGTGTTCAAGTGAGCTGGCAGCAGTCGGTTTATGTCACACTCATTCAACAAGTAACAAAACATAAGAAAATTCCTCACACTTCTGAAAACCGCGCTCACTTCACCTCGTAGGCTTCTCCTTTTCCACTTTTTCCTGAGTAATACTTTTAACCTTGTAACAGACAACAACTTCTATGTTTCTTTTTGCTATTTCGATTCTGGGCTATTCCCTGCCATTATTTCCATTGTTATTTTTTTTACAGTTGTAAAGTTGATTGCTCAAACACTTCAGCTCGTTGGAAAAGAAATACGACCGGCGCTACTACTTCTCTTACCTAAAAACAAACAAACAGTTCTTTCAGTTCATGAATAATGACTAAACCTAATGTCACTAAAATGACGATAATAAACAGTCAGTACATATTTAACTTAAAAATAACAGAAACTTTTTTTTTAATGCATTTGCAAGAAGCCTTGCAGGCTTTTTGTGGAGAGGAGTGGGAACAAAAACAGAGCATCCGTATAATTAAAATAGAGACTTAAAAAAATAATAATAACAATAATAATAATAATAATAATAATAATAATAATAAAATAGGAGCACTAAAAAGCTAAAATAAGAACATCAGCTTTAACGACAGTGTGTTCTCTCCCTCTCAGGCTCTCATCTGTAGCTTTGGCTTGTTGGAGTTTTGGAACCTGTACTTACTGGCTCATTGACATCAGATAACAAACTAGTATACCCTGAGAATTCAGACACAGGCGTCCGTATCCTGTGATCCACCTCCCCGCCAGAGTCAGTGCCATAAGACAAGCCGCGGCCATCTGACTTGAACTGGGAGCCAAAGGCCTGGGCAAAGTTTTCAATCTGGTAGGAAGGCTTCGAGGAGTCCAGAGGGGCCAGATTCTGCGAGGGGGCCAGAGGGAAGACTGCCGTGCCATTCTTCACTGGCGGGTGGTTTTTATCGCTGCTCAGGTCAGATGGGCTGATCTGGTAGGAGGAGGGGGGGGTGGAGGAGTGCTGCTTCTCCATCTGGTCGGTGAGCTCCTGAGACGGGGTGAGCTGCTGGTGTGTGGGCTCCAGGCCGCTCAGGTGGAAGCTGTGCTGTGGCGAGGAGCCCGACAGCATTGCAAAGTGAGATTTTGGCACAGATGAGGGCAGCGAAGGCGAGGCCACCGGCTGGCCAAACCCACACTCCAGCGGGGACGTAGTGTAGATGTTCTTGTCAGCGTAGAGGGGGTTGCCTTGGTGGGAACTGGTGAACGGTCCTGAGGGGGAAGGCCCGGGGCCCAGAGGGAAGCTGGTGGTGTGGCTGGTGCGCTCCAAAGCCTGCAGCAGGAAGCGGGAGTACTCGTGCATCATGACGTTCTTGTCTCCACACGGGCTGGAGGTGTCTGTGCCGTGGCCGATGTCAGGACTGTCAGCTGAGACGGAGTTAAGGTCCACGTGCTGGTCACTGAGGTCAAAGTGAACGTCGTGGTGCGAGCCATCATGTTTCTGGGAGTAGTGGTCAAGGAGGCTCTGCAGCACTTCATCAGGGATCCCTGACTTGTCGAGACTCAGTGGCAAGTCACTGTCCATTACACTGGAAATGACGCCCTGTACGACAGATGGCTGGGAAGACAAGTGACCAACGCCGACTTCGTACTCACTGCTGGTTACCCCGGCCCCCACAGGCCCTGATGGGTTTGCATTGTTTGCTGCGTTAAGGTAGCGTCTCTTCTTCAGAAACTGCATGGCGTCGTCGTAGTTGCTGCTGCTGGTGCCTACTTTGGCTCCATTACCCTGCATGAGGCCAAGTCCATCCATGCCCACACTCTGCTCCAACGGGCTTGCTTTGGCCGGACTCTTGCGATTGGCCCTCTTGAAGGCCATCTTTGGAGCTCTGCCATGGTGGCTCTGCTGCATGCTGGGCCCCGGCTCGGTAGAGGAAGATACGGTCTGATTCTCCATAGAGTAGTCATGGATGCTGTAGCCTCCAGACGCTGCACCGTGAATGTGCGGTACTCTTCCCCCTCCTGCATCCCCCTTCTTCTTTCTGCGCTCCCCTCCCTCTCCACCATTTTTAGACTTCCCCCTCTTTCTGCCAGTACTCCCAACATTTCCCTGAGTGATTCCATAGCTGCCATGGCCCATGTCAACACAACCCAGGTCCATCATCCCAGGATCCAGCCCCTTCTTTATGGCTTCTCCACAGGTTCGCTTGTGCTTAAGCAGTCGGTCTGTCCTAGAAAAATACTGAAGAGAACAAAATGTTATTTTAAAGTAATGACATAAAGTATTACATTTTACAGTTTTGTCATTTGCTGTAAAGTAATGCTTTAGATAAGTAGCAAAAGCGGAGGGCATGTTAAGTTCATTTACCTGTTGGCAGGTTTCACATCTGTACGGCTTCTCTCCGCTATGTGTCCTCTTGTGCCTCTCCATGTGGTACTTCTGAATGAATCGCATGTTGCACTGGTCACAGCTGAATGGCTTCTCTCCTGCCACACAAAAAGCAGCACAGCTCCGGGTTAGTTTATCTTCCAGTTTGCTGCAAACGCTCAATGACTCATGAGTTGCATCAGGCTGTCTGTCAGGCTGGTGGTTTGAGCAGTTGTCTTTTGATACTTACCACTGTGGATTTTCTCATGTCGCTGGAGAAGATACTTCTGAATAAAACTCATGTTGCACTGGTTGCATCTGAAGGGTCTTTCACCTGAAATAAAACCACAGAGATTCTCACAGTTACAATCTGGTCTCGCTTTGATGGTCAATACCCCTCTGTGAGGAGCCAAGACCAGAACAACAAGCACCTGCACACCGTAGCACAAACCAAAGCAATAATTATTACTCTATTTAGATTTTTTTATTACTGTCACAGGTAATATTTCATCTGTGTTAATTATTTGGGACACAGTTAAACCTACAATAAACAAACACTTGGAATGGAGCATGTGTTATGAGGCTTATGTAATGCATTGCAGAAGCATTTGTGAGATAGTCTTTACACAACCCAGACTTGTGAAAGAAAACTTAAATGTATCTACACAGCATCATAGTCTGAATTTAGAGAAGGTTTTTGTCACATATCTGAATTTAATAACGATAAAAGTGTTTGTACGTTTGCCAATAATGTGCGCACTCATTTATTAGTGGTGGGGGAAAAAATCGATTCTGTTCAGTATCGCGATATTTTGCGCCCGCGATTATATCGATACTGTAGCACAAAGTATTGCAATTTTTTTTGTTAATACTTTATTTACAATTATATATGTAACAGCCCCTGGCTGGCAAAGCATGACAAGGATAGTTTCAGAGTTTAAAAGTTACCTAGTGTGTATGCGGAAAGGATGTTCTCCACTGAAGGAGATATGGTAACAGCCCAGAGGAGCACTTTAACATCTGAGCATGTTGACCAACTCCTTTTTCTGAACAAAAATGCCAATATTCCCAAATGAACTTAACATTTTGGGTCATGGCCTTGCAGCCAACTGGACTGGACTCTAGTAGTACACATTTGTTTATTTTTCTCAATTTGATTGAAGCTCTATGTTACTCTTATTTATATGATTATTCTCAGGTTTATGTTACTCTATTAGGTCTGCTTGATGTTACTGTATTGTATTTACATAACTGTAAGTTATGAGCTGGGAGCTCAGTGTTCATGTGAGAGGTCTCCTATTCAGAAAATAATTACAAAGGTCCTGTGTCCAGAAGGTTCAGGGACAAAGTTTTTGCACTACCCTTTCTTAGTTTTTGCACTTCAGTTAATGTGTAGAAGACAATGTTGTTCACAGAATGAAATGTGACATTTGAAGTGAGTTGAGCAGTCGTATTTTCCTCATTTTTTGTAATGCCTTTGAATAATATGGGGGACATGAATCCCAATATATTGTAGAATCGAATCGCAATACTTGTAGTATCGCAGAATCGCAATACTATTGAGTCGTGGCCCAAATATCGCAATACTATTGAATCGTCACATTTTTGCCAATTCCCACCCCTATCATTTATGCCCACCCACAGACTCGGCTGCTCACTTCATTACATAACCATCAATACTTTTCTTTGATGAGTCAAATCTTTCTTCATTGCTGCAGAAGAGGACAAACTATCTGGTTCAAGAGCAGTTTAGTCAACGTTGCCAACATTCAGTACTGGAGCTGAGAGCATTGACGCACCAAACAGAAATAAGTTGTGCTTGTACGACGTCACACTGACCTCAGTTTCCATCACAGTCCATTAATTTTGAGACTTGTTAAAACTTGGCTTTTAAAGTTTGCAGCTTACAGTATATTTATCTGCATTACTCTGAGAACAAAATAGCAAAAAAGCAGTGTTTTGTCCTCTCCTTTGGTTTAAATAACGTCATATATGTTCAAGGTGCTGACCCACACCTGGTCTGTTCAAATCTGTGACCACAAGATTAAAAATGTGTGGAAAAATAAGCAGAACAGTACTGAAAACTGCTTTCGAGGACAAAACTTGGTTGTGGACGGGCCACTGAGATGGTGCTTTTTCGCTGTTTTCTTGTAAGGTACACACAAAAACTATGTGAAGCTAGTGTTGTAAAAACTTGAATTGTAATGAGACATTACATATTTAACTGATGACATCAACATTTTCTTCCTTGAGCAAAAACTATAAAAAAATAAGAGCGAGCACGCCAGAGAGACACTAAGATGATGGTGGTGGTTGTGGAAAGAAGCACAGAAACATACCAGTGTGAATGAGGACATGTCTGCGTAGGTGATAGGAGCTTCTGAACGATGCAGCGCAGTGCTCACAGATGTGAGGCTTGTTTCCTGGTGACAGGCTGCCTCCATCTCCATCCAGCATCATTGAATGCTGTAGAATGATACAGGAGAAAAAGAAGGGTCAGATACTTCGGATCCTTCTCAAGTGAATCCCTCTGGAATCCAAGTTTTTGCCAAATCTGAAGAGATTCCCTCAGGGCGTTACTTAGAGATAATGTTCAAAATCAAGACGGACATGAGGTCATTTAAACCTTGATCGTGACCAACAACGCTCAGCTTGGGGCAGTGGAGATCCCACCCGCCCTGGTCATGTATATAGTGCTTCTCACATTGTTTTTAGACCTCAATAGACAAAAGCGAAACATTTTACCTACACAGAAATTATTCTATGTTCAATGAGTACATATAAAGTGAATTCCCTGATGTTATTAACAAAAAAGAACAAGAATGGATTACCATTTATTTTTAAATATAACCACTGTGTAAATGCTGAAGTACATGAGTGGCTTTGGTAAGGGTATATGGTAAACTTCACCCAGAGATATAGAAATGAACAAACCTTTGCTTCGCTTCTCTTCTTTCTAGGTTTACCCTCCTGTCCATCACCGTTTGACCTTCGACCTTTTCTCCCAGCAGGCTCTTTTCCTAACTGACTCGGCAGCTGTGAGGATGACAAAGGGAGAGGGAGAGGGCCGTGAGAGCAGGCCACGACAAGGAAATCACTTGACTGAAGGTTAAGGACCTTAAGTCGAAAACTATCACAAACAAGTTCGTGTTTTTCCGCTCACGCAAACAAACAAACAAAAAGGGAAGAAAACACTTGGACAATGTCTGTTGGTTGTGGGCTGGAGACTCATCATGCGAGATGTGGTTTTAGTGGGCGGAATAACA
This sequence comes from Limanda limanda, assembly GCF_963576545.1. Lineage (NCBI taxonomy): Eukaryota > Metazoa > Chordata > Actinopteri > Pleuronectiformes > Pleuronectidae > Limanda > Limanda limanda. The sequence continues at coordinate 8,147,078 of NC_083652.1, forward strand.
AAGCCTTAAATTTATTGCTCCTCTATTGAGAAGCAGCCTGTAATTTACTCAGAGAGCCATGCTTATTCGAACAAAAGAAACATACAAGCTGCTCACCTCATATTCTAAACTAAACATACAAAATAAATAACTGCTCACTAAAACTCTTCGCAAACAATCTGTTAATTCGGAAAAAAGCCTTGATCTTCCTTTTATTCTTTCAGTTTAGCTTCCTGCTCTGCCATCTCTCCCTCAGCTAACACTCTGCTGCTAATTTCCATACGGAGAATGCCGAAACAAATACTGGTGCACCTGCTGTTAAAAAAAAGACCAACATTTTTGGCTAAAAACAGGATGAAGAAAAAAAATGCTGAATCTGCAGGAGATGAATAAAACATGCTGCGGCGCATATTTAATCAATGTAGCTCTCAAATTTATTCTTTGACAATTTTCTATTTATTACTAAATCACCAGTGCCTTTTTAAAACAAAAAATGCTAAATGTTCTCTACTTTTAGCATCATACAAGTGAGGATTTGCTGCTTTTCTTTATTTCATATTATTATAAACCAATTAAGAACTGCAACACTGCTTTGACTAAAAAAGGAAAATACTGCTTTCTTAGGCTTACTCAATAGTACATTTAATATCTTTGGATTTTGGTCTGTTGATTGGACAAAACAGGCACATTTATAAAAAAATCAAGTTGGGCTGAATGAAACCGTGATGGAGATTTTTGGCAGCATTTTATTGAAAAATTAACCCAGAAAATGTGGAGATGAATCGATAAAAATAATTTGTAGTAGCATCTGTATACTGAAAATCGTAACATTTTGGATTTTTAGATGGACAGAACAATAAATCTTAGGGAGTCGCTTTGCACATTGCAGAAATTGATATTTGATTGACCAAACAATAAATTATTCCTTATTAAGGAATTTATCATAAGATTAATCAATGATTAAAATAATTGTTCAGTTGCAGTACTAATCTAAAATTAAAATACTAACAGCGTCAGCTTAATGGAATATTTTTAAATCGATGTTTTCTTTAGGTGATCAAGTATCCGTAGTAGACCATATCAAAATAAAAAAGTGGCACAGTGCAGACTATATTTCCCTGTGTTTTTCAACCTACTTCTATCTACAGCCCTGATGACCTCGGAAGACTGGCTATTGTTGGGAGAGTGTGGTTGTGTGTATTTCTATTTGAATGAGCACAAAAGATGTCGGCAATGAATTGCAAGCTTAAACAAGACAGCTGTGTCCTTGCCAAGACATTTTCATTCATGCTGAGGCTGATGACATCATCCTTCTACCCAGAAAGAGAAACAGAAGGAGGGGAGGGAGGGAGAGAGGGACGGAAGGAGACATGAAAGGGTGCTCGTCTGTATTTTTTTATTTCAAGTAATCCGTAGAAATTATGTCAACAACTAGTTTCAACTAGTTTGTCACTTCCTGTTCAGGATTTAAAATATGACTTATTCTTCTCCATTACAGTTTATATTGTATTACTTCTTCTTTGGTAAACGCATGATTTCAGCATTATCTCTTTCTCTGTTTTATCTGAAATTATAGCATTTGGTTGTATGTGAGTATCAGAAAAGGAGAGAGCAATATTTGTAGAGGGGCACCAAACCATTTTATCATCATTTAGGCTTCCACTTATGTTCTTGATTGGTCAATATTATTATTAATTATATTAATAATACATTTTTTTGTTTTTGTTTTGGACAGCTATAGTGACACAAAACAAGCAATGTGAAAACTTCTCCCTTAGCTTTAGGATTTTTCACCATTTCCTAAAATGATCAATAGAATCAATTAATTGGAAAAATCTTAAATAAGAAAAAGATAATTTGTTGCGGCCATGTTCAAATGTCTTGTTTTGCCAGTCTAGTGGAAATCTAGTCAACTGGAAGTCTAGTAAATGCTCAAATATTTTGCATTGTTTTCCTGGAAAATAAAAGTTAAACGATGAATTAATTGCTGAAACAGTTGCAGATAAATCAGACTTTAAATAATTATACCTACTTGTAAGCAAAGCCATTTATTCAGACATAGATAAAACTCCAGGCAACAATTTGATCTCCCATCAGAGGTACTCACATTGCCCATGTTGAGGTCATGCACCAGCAGGCTCTGGTTGTTACTGACTGTCACCTCCAGCAGATCTGTGCTCTTCCCATGGCCTCCAGGGTAGAGCGGCAGGCGATAATCATGCTCTGACATCTTCTCCTGCTTGATACCCATCGAGTGAACATAGTCTCCCACTCCTGCACAGCCGAAGCCACCCTGGGTGCCCATGCTGCAGTCAGGTGAGTCGCGCTCCTTCTTCAGGATCATCTCATGCGGTGGCAAGTCCTGCATGACGGAGTGGGCGGCCAGCCGGGTGAAGCTGGTCACCGGCGGGAGATGGCTGAACATAATCATGCCAGGGCCGAAATTGGAGTCCATACCCCCGTTGGAGCGCAGGAATTCATTTCCTAGTTTGTCTTGAATGATGTTCATGGTGAAAGCCGGCAGGCAGGAAAACTATGAGTTGGTAATAAGTGTCATCCTGTGAGGAAAGTAGGAAACAGGTCATTAGGTGGCCTTTTAAAGCAGGCACGAGTAGGAGGTCATCAACCTGTGAGGTACACACATAACAAACATCAGAAAACAATTACAGCGCCTGTTAAGCTTGGTATTCAGGAATCATTGTCACGGTCTCTGATCTCACAACTGGGCGCTTAGTTGGATTAAAAAACTGACGGTTTGTGGGTCAACAAAGGGGCTACAGTCTGGCACAAAGACAAGAGAAACACGCCGGAGCTGCACTGTACAAAATTCTCTCTGTTCGCTTACAGTGTGCATGGGGAGTATTTCACGGGGGCAGAAAAGGTCACAGTGACTGCAGCGCCAGACACAACATGAGATGAGGAATGAGAGGATTGGAGTTGTGTGTTAATCTGTTTGATGGACCTGTCTCTGACCCAGTCATCCTATTTGCATGGGCTTATCTGCCAATGAGAGGGCACAGACACAGACGAATGGCTGGTGGTGCAAATGTGACCACAAATCAAGTGCACGCTCTTTGCTGGAGTGATATAACGTGGTAATATGCGCATTCAATGCAAAGTGATCGGCTGTGATTAAACACGGCTTCCTGGAGGCTGCATTAAAAGCCATCTACAGTTAGTTTTAAAGCCACCGCATGAACGAGCCATCCGGCTAATGAGAGCTGTCTGCCTTGCTGCCAAAATGCCTTGAGCTCTGATGGTGAGCTAGCAGCAATAACCCACTGAGCTAACACAAAGCAAACTTTTACACACGCGAACCAGAGCCGTGTGTCCCTGCAGCTTTCTCGAGTGCCTTTCGGGAGATGAACATTGCCCCGGCAGAGCCCCGTGGTGCAAGAAGGCTTGTGAAAAACGACCACGCTTCATCGCAATTAGCCACCTAGCTAACGATCCGGCTAACCACTCTTGCGGGGCCCTTCTTCTTTGTGATGCAGGATCAGGCAATAATTAATATGGCCATGCAATAACAGCGGCGCCGATCATCACCGCGGAGCAGCGAGCAAACAATGAGCCCACAGCCCGCACAGCCACGCGTGAAGTCTGCGTCTTAAAAGCGCCCACAAAGTTAGTTGTGCACTCTTCTTGCCCGAGAGGAAACATTGGTGATGTTAGGAGCAGATCAGCCCTCACACACAGGAGAGCAGACGGACCAAACCTGAGAGCTGTGGGGGGAAACGAGGAAAAATGACGATCGCTGCTTTTAAGCTTAATAACAAAAGAGACTGGTGGGTCTTACTTGGTGTGTGCCGGCTCTTATCGTAGCTTTCCCTCGAGTTGCTGGCTTCGTGTGCCGGACAGTGAGCGAGTGTGTGGGTGATGGAGCGACCACACGGGCACGACCCACAACAAACGGCCCGCACAACTCCAGCGAACAATGATGCTCGTCCGGCTAGCCGCGGCGGGCTAACTTAGCAGCTAGCTAGCGCTGCGCTTTGTTGTCTGTCCCGTGCGAGGAGTTCACCCCGAGCCCCGCGGCCGCTTCCGTCCCCGAACCCCGGCTCTGTGTGTGAGTCTTACCGGCGCGGGAGCATGGCCCGTGGTCGTGGCTCGCCTGGTTCGCCCTCAGCTCCACGTTTCAACATCTAAAGCCAAAACATTGTTTTCCCGCAGCTGCTGGGCTCTTCCATCTTGCCTCGGCGCAGAGGATTCTGGGTCCCGCTGCAGGCGGACCCGTCCTGAGCAGGGACGCAAATAATAAATAATAAAAGACGAGAGTTCATGAAATAACAATGAGAAGCATAACAACAGCGATAATAAAAATCATCGCAATACATTTCATTACGTGTAAATAACATTAAGAAGCTATTTTCAATTATGTAAGAGTGCAGTTGGATACAATAGCCCAGCACTTTGAATAAGGCTCTTTGTTTTAAAAGCCAAACAATAATATTTGAATTAACACAAAGGTTTCAGAAATACATGCACATGGGAAAATTAAGATTGGCCCCTGGGCATAGACAGTTAATGGCCCTCCATCCCCCTATACACATGGTTTGTGTTTGTTTATGTCTCTGATTGCTTTGCGGTCATTTGCCTGTGTCTTCATCTCTTTCTTTGTGTCTTCATTTTACCTCCATTTTTGGTTGCTTTGCATTGAGTGCATTTATTTATATCCTAGTTCTTAGTATTTATTTTAACTCTGTGTGGTTGTTATGCATCTATTTGTGGTTATTTTGCTCCCATTTTCAGTTAATTTGTATGTTATGGTTGTTTTGCTCCCATTCGTGATTATTTTGCTTCTTTTTGGGGTTCGTTTTGATAGTATTATTGAATAACCTCTGTGACTTTCAAAAAAGAAACATGTCACTGTTTGGTAATCTATCCACACTTTTACAGTAAAACAAAACCTCCCTCCATGTGGAAAATGTGTGTAGAACTTTCTAATATTCTGTTGCAAAAAACATAGCCTCTTCAATACAAATTCATTATCCCCAACAAAACCAGTCACAATAATAATCTGAACGTTTGTGGGATATATAAACCTTACATCTTTTTTATGAAGCCAAAGGTATTATGCTGTAGTAGCAAAAACAGGAACCAAAACGCAACAATGTTAACCTTAATCTCATTCGGTAAATGTCATATTTACATGAACAAATAATCTAAATCTCCCTCAAGAGCCTAAGTATAGTTCAGTAAATACACTACACTTAAATCTCTCCACAGCCAGACACATGTTACAGTAGAGCTCATATTTAGAGACCTATGTCCGGTTTCAGAGTTGTGGCTTTGACATATTTTTACAAATAGCAAGTAAAAGTAACTTTATTTCCACTGACAAGCTTTTTCCTTATAATTAAAAGGTGAGTTGTTTGCAGCTCCAGCGCAACAGAGCGAGACTCAAACCAGCCCTCCAGATGATTCTGATGTGGAAGAGAGACTCTTAGATCTGCCCGCTCATTGACTTTGTCTACATGTAAAAAGCGCATCAGAGTCAGGCCCCGTGTCCTCTCTCCTAATTGCCTTCACTAATGAACCAATTAATTCAGAAAACCGAGTATCATTGAAATGCAGAGAGTGAAGTAATGCAAAAAAAAAAGGTCTTAGAATGCATGATGTCCCTGTTCCTTTCATATATCCATGATGATGACCCAAGCAGATGACAGCTTTGAAAATGCTCTGTTTAAATATGTATGATGGTGTGATGATTAATCTGCCTGATGAAGTGGATCTACCTTAAACCCAATTATTACAACTGGAGGAGTTACTTCAAGTCAGGTATAAAATTAATTACATTACGGCTTTGGTGTAGCCAAGAGACAGATAAGAGACAGATCAGATTCACTGAAGTTTTATAACATTTAATACTATAATAGCATAAGGACATAAGGAAACAGAAGGAAGCTATAGCTCATTAATTAAGTCTTGCGGGGAGTTTATATCTTTTAACCTGTCTGTTTGTCTCTTTGTAAACAGGATTACATAAAAGAAATGAACAGATTTCCATAAAACTTGGCAAAAGGATACATTCATTATAGGTCAGGGAAGAAGCCATTTGTGTTGATTTTCATTGTTTTCCCTGGGAATAATTCATGGTCTAGATAAAAAAAAAACAAGGCATATTTTTAGGGATTGATATCTATCAGTGTGTGACATTTTATTGCAGCTTGATTGAATTTAAGGCGACTGTTGGGGCTTGGCGGCGGTATGCATTCAACTGAGTGCCATTCTAGTCTACATTTGATATCTTGGTTGTTTAATACTTTAACAAAAGGTAGTTACAATAAAAATACAAGATTTTTAGGTTTTATGAGGTTATGTCTCTTTCCGGGAATAGCTTTAACACTGTACAATTGTTGTTTGTATACTTAGGTTTTTATTTAAGATTAGAAATATATATATGTATGATATATTGGTATGGTGTAGCTGTACTGATTAGGAAGTAAGTAACAACTTGAAATTGTCAAACTGTGGATCTAAACCTTGGGGGTTAAGAGCCACTGCAGAGGGAGAGAGAATGACTAGAAGAAAAATATAGTGAAACTTTCAAGATTCATACGGGAAACAGAAACGACACAAGTTTGTTGTGAAAACCTTTATTTCATTAAAATTCTACTTGGATCCTCTATCATTGGTATGAATAAAAACTGAGATGTGTGTGTTAAACTATTCGAAGCAGAGAGGACATCCTGTAAGTGTGGTGTTACTTCAAGTTCATCTTCTAAATCTTAAATGCTAATTAAATTTAGATGAGCCCGATGTATGGCTCAACTTTCCATCAGTCCCCACAGTCAGCTGAGTGTTTGGGACATAAAGGTCGTAGACATCGTGACTCCTGCTCTACAAGTTGTGTCTTCTGCCGCTGGCTCTGATCTGCCCTCGATGTGGAGGGGATAGAGGAGTGAGCATATTTGTACATGCACACACACCACACCACACCACACCACACCACACACACACACACACACACACACACACACACACACACACACACACACACACACACACACACACACACACACACACACACACACACACACACACACACACACCACAGCTATAAGATAGAGGTTAAACTGGAAAAACAGGCTAATATTTAATGTCTGTGTATCACATGACCAAGATGATTATCAGGTCTATAACTCTTCATCAATAATTCAGTCTGTGCAGCGTGTCTTTGTTCCCTCCCCCTCCTCCTGTGAATCAATCCCAGCCTCACGCACCACAAATTGGATATGAGTCGAATGTCTTTCGTCATCTAATAATGGAAGCGAAGAAAACTGTTTACAGCAGAGAGCCAAGGTTCAGTGATTGTCTGTGTTCTGCTGATTCGGATTCCTCTCACTGGGAAAGTCTGATGCTTAAACACAACAGATGGTGATTCTGGCCGTCGACTATCTAATCCTCAGATGTCTGGAGGATCACGGCTGTGTATGAGTTCACTCTATCGAGACAGAAGTCTGCTGTGAGCTTCCGAAACCTGTGTGGTGGCATGTCATTTCATGGAGATAGAGTCAAATTTGCGTGATTAGAATTAGCAGCCCCTTATTAGAGGACAAGGGCAATAGTGAAGGCGAAATAAAAAAAGGAAAAAAGTTAAAGTGAAAGAGACACAAGATGACAACAAAGAGAAACAATGATCACAAAGACAAAAAATATAAAAATATAAAAACGGCCAGAGAGTTGCTATAACACCACAAACAAGGACGAATACATGCAGAAATTCTGAGACACATAATACCCACAGAGATGTAGAACATCAAAGACGTGCAAAAACTACAGAGAGATGTAAAACAACTCAAAAGGGACACACACTGACTACAAAGAAATATAAAATAACCAGCTAGAGACACACATGTGACCACAGGGACACGAAGAGCAGTATTTAAAACACTGAATGAATAAGTGATTATTAATAATGTACAGTTTATTATTGCCTTGAACATGGTCTTTAAATTTGAGAATTTGCATTTTGTTTAGATCTACTACTGCCAGTAAGAACAGTGATGTAAAACTCTACGCATCATTTAAGATTGATTGAAGGTCTGACTGGAGTTAACGGACCGATGAGGAAAACACCTTTTTCATTCACAGAAAATGTCTGCCTTAGCTGACGTGTGAATAAACTGACCTAAAGAAACTTGACAACTGACATCTGTGAGTTTACAATTAAAGATTCTCCATAAATCTTTGTCTGTGCAAATTTCAATATAAAGATAAAACTGTTGCTTAATTAAACATTTTCTCAAGTGTTTTGCCTCCTCAACAGCAACTAAAAAAGGAAGAACACTTTGGGCAACACCAAGATCTAAAATCAATTTTTTACATAGTTTATTTATAAAGTGCTCAAAATACCTAGAAAGATTATCTTCGGGAGCGTTTCATCAATAAATGATGAACAGAACTGACTTAGGGATGTCTGCAGACCTCTTTCACAACAGAGACTGCAGGTCACAAAACAAATCGCAAAACGGAACAAAAAGCACTTGAGATGAGAGCTGCAGTGAAAAGAAATCAAGGACGTCTTCATACTACATCATGACTGAAGCTCAATTTGCTAGTAATAGTAGTACTTACATATAATATAGATCCTCTATGATTAAATTGAAGGCAAATGGGGATCCAAGGGCGGACTGTCCATTTTACGACTGTCCTCTGGGAGAGTACTAGTGCAGGAAACGCTCCACTGTAGTAGCCATCCAATGTCGAAATCAATACAAGGGCCTCACAGGAAAGAGGAGAAGCACAGATTTAATGTCTGACCTAAAATGGATAAAGCCTGGAGACAAGTGAGCAGTAAATTGTATCTATCTTAAGCAACAAGTCCAGAAAATGAAAACATTTCAGGGAGTTATTTAAAATTCTAATGAGTCGGTCACTGTAAGTTATTTTCCAGTACAGTTAAAGTACAAGACATTATTACCTCAATTTGAAAGCTTTCAATTTGGCACAGGTTTGAGCAGAAGCAGAGGCAATTGCTGGAGCCGTATCTACAATTCAATTAGTCAATGTCCTTCATGTGGCCCGACTAGAGCAGGTATTAGACAAAATATGCACATGGGTCGTCCATCCAGTAGATGGCACAGTCTAACTTAACAGCACAAAGATGCTACGATCTCCGAGTCTATGGACTGTTCATCACACTGGAGGATCAGCTAAAGTGGAAATGCAATGGAAGCACCTTCAGAGAAATGAATGAATATAATAATTAACTAATTAATTAATACATCAGTTAAGCCCCAAGCTGATTAAAATGAAATGCACTGAAGGGTAGCCCACATCATCCATCCCCCTCTTTCTTTCTCTCTCCACACAAGCGCAGTCTTGTGTAACTCTCCCCTCCTCTCTCCCTGCCCCCTTCCCTCCCTCTCCTCACATATCTCCCTCCTCTCTCACACACACTTACCCCTCCATCCATTACAGTCCCCCAGAAGCTGTGAATGGGAGGCAGCTCCTCGTATTTCGCTTCGCTTGTGAGCATCAGGCAAGTCAGACTGAGAGGAGGAAGAGCAGAGCGCACAGCTGCAGAGAGCGACTGGCTGGTGTCATGTGGAATAACTGGAAGTATAGTGTATGTTCTTAAATAAAAGAATAACACCTGTGGTTTAAAAGTAGAGACAAGGGTGCACGCGTGCTTTTATTTTTTTAATTCCTTCGATTTTTGTACGCGTAAAGGTGGCCATGGCGCATTTTACGCACTGCAGGTAACCGGTGTTTTGGGGCTCAAACAAACAGAAAACATGGATTAAAGGGAAAGTAAGTTTTTGCTTTACTTCAGGAGAGCTCAAATGGCGGCACTTCGCAGAAAATTTGGCGAGGACTACCAGGTGGTCAACACGAACCTGGCCCCAACTTTCGCTACCCAGGTCAAGAAGAAACGCCAGCGCTTCGTGGACAAGAACGGCCGCTGCAACGTGCAGCACGGAAACCTCGGCGGGGAGACCAGCAGGTACCTCTCTGACCTCTTCACCACGCTGGTGGACCTGAAGTGGCGATGGAACATGCTCATCTTCATCCTCACTTACACCATCGCCTGGCTGGTCATGGCATCCATGTGGTGGATCATCGCGTACATCAGGGGAGACTTGAACCACGGCCACGACTCGACCTACACACCCTGCGTGGCCAATGTTTACAACTTCCCCTCAGCTTTTCTGTTTTTTATTGAGACCGAGGCCACCATCGGCTACGGGTACCGGTACATCACTGAGAAGTGCCCGGAGGGCATCATCCTCTTCCTGTTCCAGTCACTGATGGGCTCCATAGTGGACGCTTTTCTCATCGGGTGCATGTTCATTAAAATGTCTCAGCCCAAGAAACGCGCAGAGACGCTCATGTTCAGTCAGGACGCGGTGATTTCTCAGCGAGACGGGAAACTGTGCCTCATGTTCCGTGTGGGGAACCTGCGCAACAGCCACATGGTGTCTGCTCAGATCAGGTGCAAACTCATAAAGGTAAGTTCACAAAGAAGGGATCATGATAAAACTAAACCGTATAATTCACAAGTAAAGAACATACAGTTAAACCTCACAGTCAATCAAAGGGGTAACAAAACACGCATGGAAATGAACTTGTTATAACTTAATATTAATCTGGCTGCACTGGTCAGCTCTTTTGAATCTCAGCAGGGGGGAACTTTCTTTTATGGGTTTATGCAAATGGAAGAAGCTTGAGGAAAGTGATTTCCTTTTGGCACACTGGGAGCGCTCTTGACAGACAGCTTGCATCTGTGAAAAATGTTTACTCCATTTCCCTCCATGGGATAAGCGTTGGTTGCACATTGCACATCAATGATTAAAATTAACCTTCTTTTTGTATTCAAAGTGCAACTGTAAGCAGGTCCCACACTATGTGCCTTGTTAAACCAAACAGGCTTAAGGTAGTATTACCATAATCCCTCAGCTGCAGGATGCAGAGGCTGAGTGGCAGCCAGGTGGATCCCAAACCATGGAGATAAGGGAACAAAGGCACTGGTGGGTCTTTGTGGCGAGTGGTTTAGTGAGGAGAGTGGACACTGTGTCCAGCATCTGTTCCCCTTCAGATGGTGACACCTGGACAGATAGGAGTGAGGCAGAGATGGCACCCAGAGGAAGAAAAGATAGGCTCAGTGAATCAGGGTTGAGAGGGAGCTTCACACACTGACACAGATCACTGAGGGCACAAAAGCACTCCTGAGAGAAAGGTATTCATGACAACTGTGAGGAAACGCATCATTGTGTCTTAATGGATAATTTGATTGTCCGTCCCTGATTTATAAAATGTGTCATGAAGCATCACACGGTTTAAATATGGCCGCAGCAAAACCCAGGACCAACTAATCAAACTGTCCACTAATGTGGGTTTGGAAGCTCGTCATCAATTGTGCCAAGCTGCCACACTCCACTAATGAAGAGCTCAGCAGATTTTTTTCATTTTTGTGGAATATGGCTAATGAGCCGCGGACACTGAAAACAAGCGGCAATGCAGACAAAGATCACCAATAGCAGCAAGGTTGGCCGGCTCTTCCTTTAATGATTCAAGTCCAGCTCCTTTCAGCCACATCGGTGTTCAATGTGCAAAATGGGCCATAAAGAAGACAAACAGCATTGGTGAGGTGTTTGGAGCTTGTTTATGTCTGTGGTCCACACGGCAAAGCGTTGGTCAGATTAATGATGCGTGCAGGCAGAGGGGGAGAGTCCATAGCCAGGTGTGGAGGAAGTGAAAAGGCCAATAGGCATAAAGTACAATCGCACATGTCTTCAATGATTTCCCCCAATTAAGTAACCTCTCAGCATCCCGATTAAACTCTCCACCTGCGACACACACTTATGATACCATAAATGTGGTGTATTACCACACTCTAACTCAGAGTGATAAATAGTGTGTCGAAACTGACAGATGTGGTTGTTTTTATAGCTTTGACAACAAAACTGGAACAGAACTAATCAGGTTTTGTGTTGAATTCAAATAAGAAGGCAAGTTGTATTGTAAAGGAGATGAGAACAAATAGAAAAAGCAATAAATTCTAGTCTGGACTGTAAGAAATACAATCAGTTTGAATTTCAAGACCTCTCTGCCCACATCATTTTTACAGTCCTCTCTGTGAAATATAATAAAAGCAGCATCCATTGAGTGCTCCTTAGTGGTTTTTTTATTTTTGCTTCAGGCTTTGTGGTCTAACCTTATTCTTTGGCTTCAAAGATTCTCTTTTCAAGTCAGAATTTTTCTACAGGTCTGTCCGAGCATGGACCACAAAAAAAGAAAAAGGAAAAGAATGACTCATCATAGTTGAACAAAAGCTTTGTTTTGGCTCAATGTATAGTCTTCCTTTACATATACATGTCACATTTAAAACGTACTACTCAAGTAGATATATTTTAGACTAAATGTTTCCATTGCAGTCCCCGTATAGAAATGCTGGTGGTGCTGTTGAACTGCAGCCCTCTTCAATCATGCCTCATAAAAAATACTCAGCGACATTATTTCATCCTGTGTGGATACATTGAGTTTGAGAAAAGGGTTTTGCAATGACTTGTTGCATCTAAAACAGAGTAAATGAACAACTCAAAATCCATAGACATTTAAATTTTCATATTAATCAAAACAAATCAGTTTCTCTGACACCAGCATGGACTATTTGTTTCTGATTATTCTCTGACGTGTTTATGATTAGAACCGCAAGTTGGGGGTATTTGAATTTTTAAATCTATAGTTCCAAGACTGCGTTCCAAGTTATTTAATGGAACTCAAACTTGAAGAGGAAAAGAAGCTCTGAATGAACAAGTACAGACGGTTTAGTTAGACGTTAAAGATCTGCGCCTACTTATGGTCTTTATCACATTACCTCCACCAAGCTCCTGTCCATTTGTTTATTGGTTTGTTGGTTTTGTTAAGCAAGATCACCAAGAAACTAATATGAATAATGTGGCGTTCGGGGAAGAAGCAGTTAAATTTGGTCCGGATCAGGGGACGGATCCAGGAGCACTTTCTTTAAAATTGTGAGGGTGTTTTCAGCACCTGTTGGTTTTTAATAGGGGTATGTGCTCTGCTGATTGCCTTTCTGTTTCTCTATAAACTATTTAGCAACTACAGTTTTCCTCCAGTTTACACATGTGAAGCCACAGCAAAGTCTTCTCTTGCCTCTCATGCACCTGAAGCTCACAGGCCTGTTTAGTGGTGAGCATGTAATTACAGACTCAGCTTTGATTGGGCACTTCATTTCTCCTGCTGCCAATAAATAGGTCAAAGTAATCTATTTACTCAGAGACTTGCTTTTCTTATTCAAAAGAGCTGCAGTAGAAAAACACCTTAAATCGTAGGAAGCTTTTGTCTCCTACTCATCAGTGCACAATTGTATGAAGTTGAACCTTTGCCAACCTCCACGCATTTTGCCCTTAACCGACTGTTGAGTATTTAAATATTTGTGAATGGTGCTTCGATGGTGTTTCTCAATTCACAGTCAGTGGCATCTTCTTGCACCTCCAGCGTTGGTATGTGTCAAAGGACATTAGCGACGCCTGTTGTCAGACTCCATGTGTTTTCATAGCGTAAGGATTGAAAGCTGTAACCACTTTCAATAGGATTCTCCCTGCACTGGAGGGCAAGAGGGCAAATGGTGCCAGTTGCTACTTATTATGTCAAATTTTATATCCATCATGCAATATTTGCTCAATCAGAACTAATTCAAACATATGTTGACCTTTTTATACTGTGTCACTCCAAGACAGCATCACAGACGTTGCACTCAGTCGTTCACATGAAGAGTGACAGGAGTGGGTGGGTGGGTGGGGTTGTCAGTTGCATTAAGCTACAGAAATGGTTGGGGACATTACTCTTTTTACCTCTACCAACGAGTCAATGTTTACACCCCTGTCCATTTGCCGGTTGCTTGCACAAAAACTGAAATACTGACAGTGTTTTCATGAAACACGGTGAAACCAGGGAAGTGGTATTGGCCAGTGAAGAAGCCATTAAAGTGGAGCAGATCCAGATCAGTGGGCGGATCCAGATTTTTTAAAATTTAAATAGATATATTGCAATGTTTTGATATCGCGTTTTTCTTAATTTTCCCTGTTTCCCCAGGGAGTAATTCATGTATCTATTTGAAAAAATCAGGCATGTTTAGAGAACTGATATATATATGAGTGTGCTGAATTTGCTGCAGCTTGTTTGAATTGTGGGGCCTTGGCTATTTAACAGACAAAAATGTTCTAAAGTAACAGTTTAAGAACCACATTAATTTTTCTACTTTTGTAAAGTACAGATACATGAAAATTGTACTTTAGCACAGTAGGAAAGTAAATTAACTTTATTACATCCCACCACTGGTTGTAAGTAGCAGACACACACAAATATAAGTGATCCCCAAAGATGAGAGCTTTATCTTAAGAGTTTCTGGAGGACAAAGCCTGTTTGACAGTGAGCCACTTGTTGGCGCTGCTGTGTTCCGGACAGTATGTCAGTGAACCAGATCTCCACTGAACTGTCACGGATGATTGCTGGATAACAGTGGAAAGATTGAAGAGACAGACCGACGGGACCTGTCATCCTGAGTCCCACAGTCAGTGGTTGAAATGGAGCTTTGACGGGCATCCATGACGGCCTCACAGGGCATCCTGCTGGAACATCCCAGCTGAAAATACGGCTCTGATATTACTCGGAGGGTGGCGAGGGAGAGTGGGAGAAGGCGAGAGAAAGAGAGAGTAAAGAAATTCAACCAAAGTGATGGAAAGTGGGGACGGAGCTGGAGAGAGTCTCATTGCAAGAGAGGGGAGACGTAAAAAGTGTTACCCACAGAGTTCTCCTTTTAATTGAGTGATCTTAGAAAGTAATCGTCACAGCTGTGTACATCACCTCAAAGGATTGCAGAATGTGGCATATAGTAGAGTTGAGAAGTAGAATTGATTTCCGCTTCTTTTCTTTCAAGAATAGAGATGCAATTATGCTATCAGGTTGTGGGGGTTGGGAGAAAGGCCTTGAAACTCACCAGTTATCGATTCAAACCCAAGAGCCGTGAACCTAGGACAGCTCATGATTCTGTCTTTGTATCCGCTTCTTAAATTATTCAGCCTACATGTAGGATGTTTTGCTGTTGGAGGGTTCATGCTGAAAGGTGCAAGAGAACACACACATTTTTAACCTTTGTTCCTTTTTTCTTTTTTCGTGATGCGTCCTAAAGAAGGAATGTGTGAGGTGAAGTCTTTAATGTTGATATGGTGGCAGAGAAAGTAAAAAAATATCACAAATATCTAGCTGCATATTCCAGAAATCTCTGTCTGTCTGCATGTGGAACAAATACCACGAGACCCGTTCATCTGTTTTAATTGATCTACTTATGGGCTTCACACTTACTGTGTGTATTAGGGGTCCAAGGAAGTGCAGCGTCACATTGGGTGTGATTTAGACACGGGATACTTTCAGTAATAATAACCTTTGGATAAACAGACAACCAGTTTTCTGTAGTAGCAGTGGATGAGACTCATCAATGTAAGGGATGTTGATCAGCGTTTACGGCAATGACAACTGATTCTCCTTTGAATAAACAGGTGAAGCTCTTTGTGCAGCAGCGGTAGAGCAGCTTCAGGGTTCTGTGGACTGGGTCCTGCAGTCGGTCTTAACTTCTCACGGCTTAATTACTTATGATCACTTTCAGAAAGAAATTTGCAACCAGCATTACCACAGTCCAAACAAACAGCCGTTTCCAAACAGGCAGTCATGAACAGGCACTGCACTCGTATTAGTTAATTTGGCAACACACGCACTATAAATACTCGCTAAACCAAATCCAGGAAATGCACTGCAAAAATACATAACAATACTGCATAACACCCCCGCTGCCTAAAATCAGACCTGAAGTTCACAAGCACTAAAGAGAAGCATTATTCCTCTTGGATAAACAACACGTCTTCAGGCTCTTGACAACAGTAATATCTGAGAGTTGTTTCAATGTTTTCAACACCCAAGTACAAATCAGAGGCAGCACAGTCACAGCTTAACACATTTTTGGCCAAGAACATTGTGACACTGCCCACTGCTGCCAAAGTCTCTGTGTGTCACAGAGAGAATTAAAACACGTTCCAAGGGGGGGAAAAAAGAATAGCATTTCCAAATAATGTCTAAAACTACTTTATCTTGGTTGCCCAGTACCACCCTGGCATTTTTTATTTTCATTTTGGTTGAGTGTGAGCCTCCCTAGGGACCTTAAGAGTAGGATTTCATGTCTTCTAATCACAAGACTAGCAAAACAGAAATTGGATTTGACGGAGGGAAAGGAGCTTAGTATCCATAGAAATTATCTTTATCGTCTGCAGTCCGTAATGAATGATGGTTAAAGTGAGTAGTCAGGGTGTGCTTGTGCTTTTATTTTGTCGTCTTAGTTCATACATGAACAATCAACACCAATTTAAAAAGGAAGACTTGTGTACGATCTTAAATAAGTGTTTCAGATGTCTAACTTTACTCATACCTCACCTTTTACAAACACAGGCATTTATACAGCATTAAACATAATCAGGGATTCTGCAGATATGTCCAGTATCAACATAAAGTCAAAAAGTCTCATCATCAAAAAGCACATTTCCTTGTGGCGGAAGACTTAGTGTTTGAGCAGCTTCCCTTTAAGTTCAAACGTACTGTAAAAAAGGCTATTAGCCATGTGCTTGCCCAGATCTTTCTTTTTATTGCTTTCTAAAAGTCCTGATTGACTTTTTTAGAATAGCTGAGCCAAAGACTCAAATATGGAGGACTGCTCCTTTAAAATGAAGCCAAATCCGGAGTGTTGCCCCCTGCTGTCTGGTAGCACTCAAGGTCATAAACCCTGTTTCCACCATGTTAGCAGACGGGACATGGACCAACCTAAAAAGTCAAAATATATGTTAAATCGATTTTTCTAAAATTATTTGGTTTTAATGATGATATAAAAATATGGTGACACGATGGGCAGCTGTGACGACACCTGATTGGTCAGGAATGTGTATCAGCAGGACCTTGATACAGAGGCTCTAAGCCACGATCACTTTGCAGGCTCCAAATAATAGGGAAAGCACAATATGGTAGACATTTTGGTTTCATTTTTTGTACAGATGGAGGAAGTGGAGACATGAAATCCATTTTAGTTGACGTCTTTTATTTAAGTCTCTTTTATGCTATAAAATAATTAAAACATTTCATGGATAAAGGATAATCTTTATTATCCCTGTGCTGTTCAATTTGTCGTTTGGTCAGCTGTGACCACACAACCATCAGACAAGTAAAGTATAAAGTATAAACAGTATAAACGTACAAGTATAAACGTCTACATAAAACTCCGATGGCAGCTGGGACAAATAGGTTCCTCAATTTCCTTTAACTAAATGTGTTACTTAAATGGTATTAAATCTATATTTTATGCTTGTTTACTAGTTGGACAAGAGAAAGATTTAAGATTTAATTGAGAACAGTTGCTGAATTACACAGTGTCGGTGAATTATGGAGGACGTAAGAAGGTGGTGTTTCTCCTTTTCAGATGTTGTGATGCACAATGTTGTTGAGCGACCAAAAGAGGGGCAACAACGGATGTTTCTGTAGACAAGTCTTTTTTCTAAATCAACCTACAAACAATATTGTGGACACAGTTTTTTCACGTAAACAGAAATCAGTTGATTCAGTCTAGATAATGTATTAAACGCGAGTACATTTTATTACTGGAGGAGAAATATGGGCTGGCCATCTCTGTGGGACAAATTCATTTCAATCTTGATCCAATTTGAGCATTTTATCCACACTATTGAGGCTGGTCTGTTTATTATGTTCGACTTGCCCAACCTTTATAGATGTACTGAGCATGCAAACAGTAGCAGAACTGAAAGCTTCATGATGCGGCCGGCTTCGACCTGAATGCATACAAACTCTACCTTCCTTTCATGCTGCTGATTGATGAAAGCCCAGCAGTGAATGGAGTGGTGTTAATTGAAGATCAGGCCACGTCAGGTCTAATCAATTTGATTCTTCTTCTGTCTTCATCCATGAGCATCATTCACACCACAGAGACACAGCTGTTGTGTTCATGAAACAAAACCCATGTCGTCCTTTTTACAATAACTAGTGTAGTGGCCGTTCTAAACCTGCCTGTTTGGAATGGGCTGTTTTTCTGCAGTAATACTGCTTGCTGCAGAACCCAGAAGCTGCAAAAAGAACTGCTCACCTGAAGCTTGACTCAGTACAAACCTGAACTGGAGATCAGTTGTAGTCGTGAACGTACTGGTGTCGTCATTGACAAGGTCACTGAAGTTGATGAGTCCCAACCGCCGCTGCTACACAGCACTGGTTGCCTGTTTATCCAAAACGTATAAGTGATGAACGTATCATTTGTCCCCATTGCACCAAATTCAACCCTGCACTTCCTTAGGCCTTTAACAATACACAGGCCAAGTGTGAAGCTGATAAGATGAATTTTTTTTTGAGATATGCAAGCCACATACAGACAGACATTTCGACCGAAAGATTTTTCTGAATTGATAACTAAATTGGTGAGTATTTAAATGTGATGAGTCTATGTCAACATGCTCATCCAGTCATTCTGCAGTAACTTCGCCCCAAAGGAATTATAAATGACTGAACAACACCCTGTCTGAATTTTATAAAGCTCTGGGAGACAGATCTGTCTATTTGTTGAACTTAATGTCAGATTTACAGAAAAGACAGGAGACAAACCCGGCCATCTCTGTATCCTTGTGCGAGAGGACGTGTAGGAGAGTGCCAGCAGTGCCTGTGTAAGAAGCTTTGCCTGTCAATGTTTGCATACAGTCATCCATCTTCTTAATCTTAAGTGACAAAGACAGAGAGTGAAAAGTAGAATTTCCCTAAGCTAGCATGAGATAACCCACATGGAGGAACGCCGCCAAACAGTATTCAGCGGCCTGTAAGCACCCGACAAGTGAACAATGTCCTCCCCAACATGAAAGTCATTCTTCAAGATAAACCCAAAAGAGCATCTCATTGATATTCACAGGCGATAGAAATAGAATGCAATGCTTTCTGGCAATGTAAAAAAAAGAATGTTTACTCATACTTCATTCACAATTTCTGACTCGGAGGGATAAATTGGGCAATGTCAGCGGGAGGTCAGGATGAGCTCTGACTAAAGTACAGGAGTGACCACGATGAGACAAAACAGAACCAAAGATGTAGTAAATCCACTGAGAGTCCAGTTATTGGCAATAGGAATCATTTGCATTTTTGTTTCACTTAATTCATCTAAATTATTTAATAAAATAGCCAGTTTATCAGCGAAACCTTTTCCAACAATATCCTGAACCTGAACACAAATCATCCAATCATGACTTATCAGCTGTAACCAGGGCTCTGCAAGCTTAAATTGTCTCTATATGCATGGGCTGTAGTTCGACACACATTAAACTGTCAAATGGACGAAAGTGAGACACCAACAACGATTAAAAACAGTTGTTGTTGGAGTATTTTTTGTGACATACAAATCGTTTCAGCCACACAAAGCTTGGGATCAATCGATCAATAAAACCATTCATTCTTCTATTCCGTTATCAACGTATTTTGGACTGGAACCAGCGCAGCTATTACACACATTCTGTTATGAAACCTCTAAAACAGGAAATTGTCTTTGTGGGACTAATGTGCTTCTATTTAAATTTGTTTTTACAACTACATCCTATGGTGAGATACAGAAATAGAAGCAGGTTTTGTAAAGAAGGGGGTGGGACAGTGTGTGTGTGTGTGTGTGTGTGTGTGTGTGTGTGTGTGTGTGTGTGTGTGTGTGTGTGTGTGTGTGTGTGTGTGTGTGTGTGTGTGTGTGTGTGTGTGTGTGTGTGTGTGTGTGAATCTGTGTGTGTGTGTGTGAATCTGTGTGGGAGATAATTACGAACCTGTGTGGTGCATGAATAGTGTGTATGTTTTTGTGAGTGGGTGACTGGTGGCTGACACATCCCAATTATTGGTTGTGGGTGGAAACAATGAAGAAAAAGAGAAAAGAGAAAAAAACTTGGCATATGCCACTGAAGATTACACTGCACCTTTTATTGATTGTGTTTAAATACTAATTACACTTAACAAGGAAGTTTGGTGCCATTTAAAGTATAAAAGAAAGACAGCTTAAAAACACAAGATAGAGTCTTACCACAAAGCAACTGCTGATCTCAAAGGTGATTAAATGCCTGATATTTTATGGTTTTTGCTCTTAAATTACAAAGAAATAATATGTTAAGGCTTCGTCTACATCTGATAACCTACATAATATACATTACTTACATCAAAGCTGTTGAAAAAGCTACATACCTCATTTCTGAGAAGCAGATGTGAGCAACTATGCTTCAAATTTGAGGGGATGAGCGGAAATGTGTAAGACAGGCTGTTAAGTGAGGGGAGAGAAAGGATGAACAGATGGATTAGACAGAATAAGACAGTAAAGGTAAAAATACACCCAGGAACCATTGGTGCTGAGTTCCAACATCATCAGGGCAATTAAATGCTTCCACGCCACTTCACACTCTGTGGGCAGGTCCTGTCCAAACACGGCCGTCTCATACGTCTAATAAATGAAAACAGATTTGTGCTTTTTTGTGTTTTTTTCTTTTTTTTCATCTGGTAACCATTGGAGTAATTACAATTAAAACTGCATCCACCAAGATAATACTCAATTTACATTTTGAATACAGGACTCACAATGCAATATACTTGTATGGGCTGTATTTTGTGCTGATGAAAACAACGGAGAAAAAGTTATCATCACGACAAAGACATCTCATCACATTTTAAGTAGATATGGTGAAGGCCTTAGCAAACAGTTGCTTATTCCACATTCAGTAGTTACCGAAAAAATCATTCATTTGCATGTGTGTGTTCAACATTCACTTTCTTTTTGTTCTGTTTTTGGTCTTACTTTGAATAAAATAATAAAAACACTTTGCATTTTGTAATGGAAATTTACTTAATAACTTCTTAGTTTAGGCTTACAACAGACACTTCCATCTAGGGTACTCAATGGAAATTGAATGGTGCACCCACTGGGCGGCTGTGGCTGAGAGGTAGAGTGGTCGTCCTCCAACCTGAAGGTCGGCAGTTCGATCCCCAGTCTGACCCATCTGCATGCCGAAGTGTCCTTGGGCAAAATGCTGAACCCTGAATGCCCCCCCCCATAGAATAACAAAGTGCTGCGATTAGATGCATTGTATGAATGTGTGTGTGAATGGGTGAATGTAAAACTGTACTGTAAAGCGCTTTGAGTGGTCATCAAGACTAGAAAAGCGCTATATAAAAACAAAACCATTTACTGTCTAGCATGTGAGCCCATTGTCTATTCATGTCTTGCAGGGGTTGTTCCTGATATCACCTTATCATGTGACCTTTTGCTCTACTCTGGATTAACTGTGTTTGTCCTTTGTTTGAAGAACTCAGCTGACACAACACAACACCCTAACCACACATGATACTATTTCCTCTCCATCACATTTAGGATGGAGCCTATCAGTCACACTCTTTCAGACGATAAGTTCCAGACACAGAACAATACATTCACACACCCCCATCTGCGTGTTTTGGGGTCAGGAGGTAGCCCACACAGAGACACTTAAATATGAGCACAGTCACTTCACATTTCATCACACTTGCAGCCTCAACTTGCCTGTGTTATCCTTTCTGCAGAAAGCTTTTTTACAAATCACTGTGCATTTAATCTTCTTTTCTCTTTTTCGCTTCCTTCCTCTCTCTATTTCCTGGCTGTCTTTCAGTCTCGTCAGACGCCCGAGGGCGAGTTCCTGCCTCTGGACCAGTGCGAGTTGGACGTTGGTTTTGGGACTGGTGCAGACCAGCTCTTCCTGGTGTCCCCTCTCACCATCTGCCACGAAATCAATCCCAAGAGCCCCTTCTTCGACCTGTCCCAGCGCTCCCTCATGAATGAAGAGTTTGAGATTGTCGTAATCCTCGAGGGCATCGTTGAAACCACTGGTGAGGAATCTATACCCACCACTTCTTTCAGCTCTTTGTATCCTGTACCCACTCCTAATCTACATGTAATTTCCCATATCGATATCAACCAACATAACATTCCTATCTAATAGATACTCATTATCTAGACTATGAGATCTCATTTCCCGCCTTCCAACTTTTGTATGGTCGGAAAAATGCAGGAAAAAAAGTAGGAATAGCAACAACACATTAGAATGACGCCATGATTGAATTATGAGGGATATTTTATTACGCCAGAATCGGTTTATGCCCACTCTATGCATAACAAAATCCTGTGGTCATAGATGCATGTGTCACTTTGATAGATGAGATGGGATGTTAGTCGAAGTTCCACTCCATTTTTCAGACGGCTGAGAGCAGAGGTGAGACGGAGACTGTGAGACATTGGTCCTCACCCACCACTGTAAACTACATGCAGCCTTGCTGAAGTACTCTCAGCATCAACGCCGCTCTCTCTCTCTGTTGCATATTTAACAGCATAATTTTCCCCCTAAGTCCAAAACAAGTAAATCCAACTCCCTCTTTTCTTTTCAGCCTAGCTTCCATAACCCTCACTTTGTCACAGCTGTAGAGGGAACCACAGAACTGAACAGGCTTAGAGCAGGGGGGGGGGGGATCAGCAGGGAGGCGTAGAGGCGGGCAGGCAACACGGTCTGTGCTCTGTTGATAATACGATTAATTCAGGGTGCAGACAGAAGTTTAGAGTCTCAGCGCTGTGGCACTCAGAGTGGAGGGCTAGAGGAGGGAAGCTCCGGCAGTATCACCTTCAATTGGCCACGATATCCCATCATCCTCACACTCCCAAACATCCCATTTAGGTGAACTAAAGAACAAATATCCCCTCACATCCATCGGCTGCTGAGACAGCTGTGCAGCTTGTTCATTGTCTCCCCAACTCATTCTCATTATGGTTCAAGCAGAGTTGACATATTACCACTCAGCCCCTCTGTGACTTGTCAGTTTTAGTTCACTTCTTAGAGGCAGAATTGGTTCCATTTTTCCACATAAGAGCATTATCGACCTAAAATGTGTTGGAGACCTGCCCCTGAAATCTTGATTCCTAAGAACCAAAAGAACAGTCAAGACCTAGGTCAAACCTTTGTAAACCAATGGGTAGTAAGCATGTCTGAATTTTAGTCCCTTTACTCTTTTGCTTTCTACTTTCACTAATATGCCAATGACAAACACCTCTATGTATGTGATATAATTTAGATTCTTACTTAGTTACAATGCTCAGATTTAAAAAGAGTCATAGAGAAGGCATAACACCATAATACGCTCTCTAGCCAGTGCCAGTAAAGGCTACAGCCAGGAATTTTGCATAAAGTCTTCTTCAGTGACACCCAGTTCGATGTCTGCCAAGTGTTTTACATAGCTGTGCTGAGGGCTTTTCTTCTCATGCACGATCCACTCAACATTAAGCACAGGGCTGAATATGCCTATGATGCCTGAATGATGAAACAAAACTGGTTTGCATGTCAGGCTCTGAACCTACTAGCTTCCAATACTTGTGTATCATTCTGCTGGTGGCTACAGAAGAAGACAACTGGAAAATTATACCAGACTCACTCTTGTAATTAAAGCTACTGGGCTAATTAAGAAATACTCTGACCTTTGTTTGGATGTGGACTGTTGAAGGTTTTCTGTGGATGAAGATGAGTCGTGAGCCTGGAATAGCATCAGGCTGTGACATAACACTGCACATACCATCCCTCAGAGGAACAGGATCAGGCTTTTACTCGACAGTGTTTAGTGAGCAGTGTTTAAAAGAAAATCTCAGGTTGAAGCAAAGCCACTGGATCAGAAAAAAAAATTGTCTAAGTGTTCATTGATCGCAAAAGACCTCCAAGCAAGCATCCGAATGTCAAGAAAATAATTTTTCCGAGGGCTGAGGTCAAATTAAAAAGTGTGTTTTGGATACTTGGAGGCTGTTTTAATCCTTTATGCAGACACACACGGTGTCAGCATAAAGGATGACTAATATGCACACCAACAAATAACTGCCAAAAGACATCAGGAAATCAATGGATAATTGATTTGAAGCCCCTACAATTAAAATCAACACCACATGTCACAATAAATACACGTAAAGACAAGTCCGATGGTTTCTGCCATCGATATATTGATGTGACAATGGTGCTGGGCAACTACTAATTCTGTTGATCGGATTGCACAATTATCACAACCAACACAAGACGTGCTGATGACAAGCATCACTCGCCTTTCACTTGTAATAACAGCACAAAATGTGTGAATCGCTCACCAGTTCATGGGAACGAGAACAGCACTGCTACAAGACTTCACTGAATGTATTAGCGTTATGTAAAGATTATTTATATATTATGTAAAGATGTCCTTTACTCATGCCACCATCTGACTTTTTCTGTTTATATTGGAGGCGACACACTTAGATTATGGAAAACATTAAGTATGATAAAGGAATAAAGTACTACAGATCCAGACAATTTAATCCCAGAAGGGTCATTCGATTCACCATCGAACCCACTCATCTATGTAATAATAATGAATAATGAATAAATTAATTAGTAGCCACAATCAGACATCAACATGCCAGTGCACATATCAACAACAACAACCAATCATTTTAAGCATTTATAAGCCTGATAGCAGAGGGAATTAAGGAATCAAAGCAACAATTTATTTTTACGAGTAGCCACATAGAGAAAACTCCCTCGAGAGAACATGATTCATTAGCTTTTCATTCCTTTTGCTTTCTTGGTCACTCGATTCTTCCAGAGGGAGCACAGGTCCTTTTGCTGGACTCCAATGATCTTGGAGCAGAACCTAATCAGCTTTTATCCTTCCTTTAGCTTTGACACTGCACTGCCTGTAACAGCTTTTTAGTCTTAGTGAATTATGGCCTGTGAATTCACTTTTCAAAAAGTATTTACATCTCCAGTAAGTGACAAAATTGAACTATAGGTAGAGGCATGAGGCAGCGTTTCCCAAAGAAAGTGGAAAGAGAGAAGATGGGAGGGAACGCTGTCCTTTCACATATCTTCTTATCAGCCAGTATTCGTTTTGTTTAAGCTTGACCTTTATTTAATGACAGTTATAAAAAGTACTACCCTGTTCATCTCTTGTAGGTATGACATGCCAGGCACGGACGTCTTATACCGAGGATGAGGTTTTATGGGGCCATCGCTTCCTGCCAGTGATGTCCCTTGAGGAGGGTTTCTTCCGTGTAGACTACTCTCAGTTCCACAGCACGTTTGAGGTGCCGACACCAGTGTACAGCGTCAAGGAACACGAAGAGAAGAATTCACTGCCCTCGCCTCTATCTACTCCCGTCCATGCACTCAGCGAGAGCCATGGCGCCCGGCGTGACCGGGTGTTTTCTGTGGATTACATCAACACTTTAGACGAAAGGGGTCGTCATTCAGGGGCCGGGGGTCGCCTGCCAAGCAAGCTGCAGAGGATGAGCTCTTCTGGGAAGGAGGACCTGCAGAGGAAGGTGCTTCTGCTCAGCTCCCAACACTCTGAGAAGGCCTGCAGCACAGGAGACTTGCCCCTGAAGCTGCAGCGCCTCAGCTCCACCTCCCCGGTACCCGAGGCGGAGAATCGGCTGCAACTCAAGTCCCTCAAGGTGGGCTTCGAACCCATGACCAAGTCTACTGGAGACCTGTACCAGCAGAGCCTTCAACCTTCACTGTCCCCTGCTCCGGTCCTCATGCAAAGCCCGTTGCTCTCGGCTGGAGGGAGGGCAGAGGACAACCTGCCAGCAAAGCTGCGGAGGATGAACGCCGACCGCTAAGATCCACAACAGACTCCCTGTGACCTCCGACTGCCGACACACAGGAGGAGACAGATCCAGAGATGAACTTTACCATTGATAAGAAAAAACAAAAAATGTTTACCGACAATTTATTGATTCGTTTTTTCTTGAGACGCAACCTTTACTGGAATAACTGTGATTTCTGTATTTCATAGGATATTTCATGGATTCATGCAGACGTTGTCACACACAAAACAACTAGAAAACACAAACTTCATGCTTGATCCAAACTCGATCATTCTGCCAGAATTGTGCATGTATACACTAAATCCATTGTTTAATGGGCCACTATACTATATAGTCAATCTTAGTTTTATCTAAACATAAATTATATTGAGATGATAATAAATGATGTTTGATCATCAGCCTCCTTTGTGTCTTTATTGTTGTGACACACACTCCAAAATAATCAATGTTTGGTTTATGAACGCATTGTAATTGTTTGTGCAACAGTTTTGCCAGATGTCGATAAGTAAACCTAAAGTGAAACGCAATGCAGTTTTAATAGGCAGCTCTTGATGAACTGAATGTTCTTGGCAAGCGACACTTAATGCAGGAACAATCCCATAATTCCTCAGTGTATATAAGAGAGAGGGGGGGGGGGGTGCAATGAGCTGCTGCTGAGAGAGAAAATGTGAAGGGTGTTTACTGGAGAAAGGAGGCTGATTAGAGTCAAAGCTTCGCTCCAGACAGAGTAAAGTGCGAACTGAGATATCATGTCTCACTAACACATCCAATCAATGTATTATGTGGTCATTTCTCAAATGCATATTCAAACACATGGACACTTTTCGCAGTGATACTCTTTTTAACTATTGGTCAGTTTCGTTATCTACCATAGACTGTATACAAGCATAGATGAGGTCCTGTTCCCCAAAAGTGAAGCCAAAGCATCTCCATCACCAGTCATAAACCCTGCCTCCTCCATGGCAGTGCATGGGAGATGGACCAATCTACAAATTCAAGGTAGATGCTATTTCGGTCATTTTATGTAGTTATTTATCACACTGATGTATGTTCAAGTGTTCAACTTTCTGTAACTTCATGGTTGACTGATTCGGGATTAGACAAGCATGTGTATCAGTCTGACTACAAATGCACCAGGTGGCGGTGTTCGTATTTGGGATAATTTAACTAAATTTTAATATCATTAATATATAGTGGGAGGAAGAGGAGATGTGTCATCCATCTGTATAGATAGTCTATGGTATCTCCAGTCAAAGGAACTTTAATAGTTACAGTATAGGGCAAGAACTTGTTTTCTACGAAAACCGATTACAGACACAAAAGCAGAAAACACAAGCTTCACTAAATCCAGGTTCAACCTCAGCACAACTAAAAGCTTCTTCAGCAGCACAGGATCAGTGCATCTCGAGTGTCTACAGCAGCGAAGCCTTAATTCACCTCCACCGCAGCAAAAACAGAAAAATCAATGGAGGCATTTTCCCTGCTTCAACTGCACACTTGCAGAGACCCTCCCCCATTACCATTGTGCAGCTTCGACCACCCACTCAGTTTACACATTGTCTTAACTGGTCCTCACACTCCATCCCTGTAATTTAGCCACATACTGAGTGCTGTGTGTGTTTTCTACACTTACTCACCACACACATGGTTTGTCAATGTTTTCATGCTGTGTATGATTTGCCAAATTACATGACAATGAAACAAAATGGGCTCATTGCAATTCAGTGCACCTCAGACCACACACAGGCAGATGGTAATGAAACTGGATATGTTCACCTATTTGTTCGAAGTTAATCATTGCTTTCATTACGTGATCTACTTATTTAAATCACCAATAAAGATGAAGTGGTTAGGATCTGATACAGGGCGTTATTGCTCCCACTGTCAATTGTCAACCACCCACTGTGCCATAAACAGTTGGAAAACACTATGGTTAAATGTTAATTTACCCGTTTGTGTGTGTGGTTAAATAGCATATTCAAAAATCAACTGAAGAAGGTCATACACAAATACAACACAACTACAACACATATAGACAACCATTTAGGAAAAGGCTAATTCAAATCTCAACAATGTAAATACCTGAATACCAACCCTGACACTGACATCTCCACAGATTAATAATACGTGGAATATGGAAACTTAATCAGAAGACAAAGCATGGAGAATCTCTTAAATCATAAATCTATGACTTCTTTATTCACCATCTCAAATCAGACTGTGTTAATATAAGCTTATAAATGATGTTGAAAAAGTTCTAAATGACAAAGAAAGTCAGTTTAATCTCTGTTCAAAACACAGAAAAACAAACAAAACAATCTCTCATTCTTCCCCCCAGATAGATGAGTGTTGTTGTTTTGACATAGAGATTAATTTACAACCCACAGTTCATCATGTCTTTGTGCTGAGCTGCAACAACTGTGAATGTGGCTAATTAGGCCACTTGTGGTGTCTTAAAGGGAAATGTGCCGGACTGATCCACCTAATTGAGATACTGTACACACATGTGTGCCCACGCACACAGACAAAAACACAAGACACACACACACTGCAGCTGTCAATCAGAAGCGAGCCACTTCCTTTCACCACAGTCACCACGGCAACACGCAAACCCCTTTGCCTTGCAGCAGTGGGGATAAACATACAGCTTAGGTGTGTGTGTGTGTGTGTGTGTGTGTGTGTGTGTGTCTGTGACAGAGATGATGATTGTATTATTCATCCCCCTCTTTTTACCCCACTCTCATTAAGCAAATTCATCCACAGCACTTAAAATGTGAGTGTGTATTTCTGTGTGTGTGTATGTATAGGTAGTGGTGTTTGCAGTTGAGTTGGACAGCTGATCTAAACTGCAGATATCAAGCGTCTCATCCGCAGCCCTATTCCTACTTACCCGAGGAGACTAATCCTATGGGAATCGAGAAAGAGAAAGACGGCAAATAACATCAGGCGCTCATCTTTCTGCGCGTAGCATTTTAATTTCAACTTGTCTGCTTTACAATTGAGGTAAACACTGGTGACATGCTTTGAAAATAAGGAATGGCTGACTGCATTGATTTTTCCATGCTTACATTACCATAATATTTGCCCGTGGCTATTTGGGGGGAATGTCTAAATATTGGTTCTTTAAAGCTACAGCGTCTGTGACTGAAAGGCTGGAATGAATAGTTCACCTTCGGGGGAAAAAGGTATAAAAGGTACATCCTCTGGGGACGCCCCTCTCTTTGCCCTGCCAAACCTAACCAGGCTAAAGATCGAAGGACCAATCAATACCTGTCTCGCCGCCGCAAACCGGGGCCCTGACTGGAAATGCAGTCTGATGCTAAGGCCCGCGCATAATCACATGGAATCTCCAGGGAAAGCTGTGTGAGGAGGGATTGTAGGACAGATCTACATCTCCAGCAGAGAGAAGTTGGTGCAAACCTGGAACAATGACCTCACATCCCCTCAGGAGAAATCAATAGCTGTGATCTCTGTTCATCACAGCGGACACTCGCAAGAGACTCTCAGTAACAGAAACGTACTATATCCTTCAATAACAGCCTCCATGCTCAGAAGGACGGGGGTTTGATTTGAATGATTGCTCCTGCTGAGCTCTGGACACATGCTGGACACATATGTCATCTCAGATTAGCATTCCTCTGTGTTATACAGCATCTTTTAGGAATTACGGTTCTTCCAGGGTGTAGTGATAAAAGACAGGGAATTCCGCATCTGTCGGTTCAGCTACCTACAAGTCATCATTGCTGTACAGTAGAAGATTTAGGGTAATTTGTTTTCAGCTGTACACCTGTCAGCTTCAGAGGCTGAGCTTCTGCTTGTGTCCAACATCCTCAGCGTCTGAATAATCCAAATATAATCTTCAGCCACAGAGCTTTCGGAAACACAGCAGAAATCAATGTCACGCCATCAGCAAAAACATTTTCTAGGATTCACATGGATCAACAGCAAACGTATGTGAAGTCACACAGAATTATAAGTGTCACTCTCTCCCACATGGACTAGGCTGTGCTGGGTATGGCTGCTCGTTTTATACATCTATTTGTTCTTTCATTTTTTCCACACAAACTAGCAACCCCCCCTCCCCCAACCCCCTTGGGATTTTGATGTCGTGCCCACATCTGGAAAAGCAGGTCATGTGATGCCCTCAGACATGTGATGGGAATTTTGTATTTAGACATGTTCAAATGTAACAGATTACATTTATATAGAAAGAAGTTTACTGAAAGATGTATTTTGGTGGTTCAAGACTCATAGTCAGAGTTTAGCTCAAGTTAACACTATGCATAATACTCTTGAAGGGCCTTATAGACGTGGCCTTCTCAGTCTAGTGTGAACAAAAGGTTTCTCAACAGGGGCCAATTAAGTCTTCTGCAGCAGGGAGCTTCAAAGGCTAATAGGTGTGACCTGCAGAGACAGGAGATCTCTGAGAAACTCACAGGGTCTGGAACAAGATGCGTTTAGCATCTTGTTCAAACTTCAAAGAGACCGCCAGAGACCAATGTCTGGTCTTCCTGTAACGACATGGAGAGAAGCTGATTGGACAAATGTATTTTACTGTGGAGAGGAGGGATCTGATTGTATAAATGGAGTGTACTTTTGAGAGCTCATCGCCATTGCCCTCATATCTGTCACCGTGATGTTTGAGCTCTGTGCCATTGAGGTCAAGTCTGTTGTCGTGACTTGACCTTTGTAAACCGTCCGCAGACGGTTTGAATTAAACATCCAGAATTGATAATTGCTTGTTGTGTCATGATATGTAATAATTTTCCATTACATTTGGCTGTTGTTGGCAGTGACATCCACGTGAGCGACTCTGGCTCTCGGTGCTGAGGGTAGGTAATTGCGCCGGGGCAGTACGTTTGGAACTAAACCTTTATTATTTCAGTGGGCCTGATGTTCTGAGAATCCGGAGTGCTCACTGAGGTGGGCTAAAGAACCGACTGGGACAGGCAAGCAGTTTCATTCTGGTAAAGTATAATTCTTGTTTTTAGATCTTTTAAGGAAAAAGGTCCAAAGAAATTCACTCATTCAGGGAAGTGAGTTACAGACGTGTATATACTAAGGAGGTCTTAGAGACCGGTGTAGGATTCACAATAAGCTTAATAGGTTAAGATTCTTTTCAAAAAAAGATCAAAATGTTAAACAGGGTTTAGCGAAAGAGTTTAATGCTAAATTACTTTAATATTGGGCGCTGCGGCATGCTCATAGTTATTGTAAACAAGCAGAAGAGTAGAATATAAATATATCATAGTATTATTATTTTGAAATGGAGGAAAAGCTGTGACAGAGAGACCTAGGCCAGGTCTGTATCGTCTCAGCATAGCTATCTGTTGAAAAATCTGATAAATTCCCATACATTTTATACCTGCATGTGTCTTGTTTAAGAGAAATGTGAAATTAAGTTTTCTCTAAGGCGATTTGATTCATGCAGAGTTTTAGAATTGTATTAGAGGAATTAAAATTAAAACTTAGTAATTACAAGAGGTGATTACAGTGGCAATATTATAACTGAAGGGGTTTTTCTCATTGTCTCTTAAAAAGTGTTTTGAAGGTGAAAGGTTACTGTCAACGTTACACAAATGTTGATGATTTGATACAAGTAACATGCATGATTTGATGAGACTAATCTGAGAATTACAGCTGAAAAAGAAAAAGTGAGGAGTGAGTGAGAGAGGATTTCTTGGAATTCTCAACACTGGAATAAGGTGAGTATAATTTCAATCATATTTGGGATAAATGTGTAAGTTTTAAAGGCTTATATCAAAAGAAAAAGAAAAAGATTCAGATCAATCTTAAAACGAATTTGAAAATAGACGTTTTTTAAGAAATAGGAAAATAATTGGCTTTAGAAATTAATTCTGAAACATTAGGGTCTTTTCCATATCAGTAGAACTTAAATTCCCAAAAGATTCGTATTCTACTGAATAAATCAGAGTTTAAATTGATAAACAACCATTACAGAGATGAATTTACCACAGATTTCTTCTCCTACAGTTCAAGATATGGTTCTGAAGTATGGTCATTATAGTGTTACACAGTTTGGCTTGTGGGTAAAAAACTATGATTTTCCAAACACAGGGAACATAACTTTAAATCAGTTGAAGCAGCTTAAGATCAAATTGCTCGTGGAACAAGAACGAAGCAAAGAGGAACAAGACACAGGGACAGATGTGGAGCTATTTGTGCCAGACTGGAGAGCATTTGAGTGTTGGTTGACTGAAGTCAACATAAGAGCAGACCATGATGGAGAGAGAGAAGTTCAACAAAACTTCATATAAGTAAGAACACAGCTGCAGACACCATGTGAATTAATGTTACACATAAAGCATATGGTTAACATGATTATAGTTAAAGTAGAAATCAATAAAACTAATTGCTAAAAACACACAAATTAAATCTATTTTTAGGTTCAGGAACTAAAAGCACCAGTAAACATGTGTGAATAGTGTGATATTACTTTTAGAATGAATGTTATATAGCTCATAATGATAGAAAAACATATGCAAAAGTTGTAGATAGATCCATTTTTATCATTGGGGTTTAATAATGTGGTTAGAGGCTAAATGCAAGACAAACATTTATCTCTGTTGTCACTTTACTGCTGGGTAAAATTTAGGGGGAAGATAGAATAGTATGCTAAATTTTAAAACAGCAGGGCAGTAGTGGAAGACAGAGTTGAATAACATCTGCATTTATTTAAACGAGAAAGGGGGATCTGACACAAGCGTATCAATGGATGATCCGAGACAAATTTCTCACCTCTAAATTAACATCCTCTTGCAAAGAGCAAGGGGAGAGATCAAATTAGAGCACAAATGGTATTTACTTAGATTTATCTAAACACTTGGTAAGACAAATTTAGTTTAAAAGGTTATATAGTAAGTAAATTAAGGATAAAATAAGTTTGGTTGCATTTACAATAGTAAATACGGTGTTGTCTCAGTAGTTTTTGATAGATACATTGGCTATAAGAAAAGAAAATACATTTAATCAAATTAAAAGATTTTAAAAGGAAGGTTTAAAGTTAATCGCAAACGATTTTCTTTCATGCTAAATCACATTGGGGTTTCTGAACACATTTCTGCATGAAAATGTATTTCTTTGATGTAATTGATTGACATTTTTAGTTTGTTGTAAACATTATTGATTTTTCTGAGTTGATAACAGGTACTATCATGTTTGTGAAACGGACACATATATGATTTTGGTCTGATCAGAAGAGCAGACGCAATAGAAAAGAATATCTGAAATCTTCTTGTGGAATATGAGTAATCTTTTGTTTAAACAGAAAAACTTTTTCCTTTAGGGGAAAAGCAACAGATGCAAAGTTTCAAGCAAGTCTCAGAGCAATGGCAGCTTCTGAGAGAACAGAGTAATGTGATATGTGTGATACTTTGAAATAAGACTCTACTAGTGTCATATGCTGTAACAATGATATTTGCTTGAGAAAATAACGTTCACTTTTCAACAGCTAGGAGGTTCAGCTATGATACAGTATTGTTTTGGATGATAGACATTACTATTTACAAATAGAAAGTTTTTAACTAGGAAATTCTTAACTTTATCAGTAGAGCAGATTTAAATGGTTAACAGCTGAATATTGTGAAACTGAAGTGTTTGATGACAGGTTTTCAGCATCACAGTGTGATAACGAATGACAGAGGGGTTTTACGACTCTGTTTGAAACAAAGGAAAACCGTCCCCATCATTACATGCATGGACCAAAGAGATGCAAATATGCTAGTGGCGAGAGTGTCAAGATTTACACTGATAGCTTGTTTGCATGGGGGTTCTGCATGTGATTTGGGCTGAAGAAGAAATTCATGAGATTGACTTCACACCATTGTCTTGCCTTGACTGTGTTACTGGTTGCAAACAGTATGCAGTCTGTAGAGGACATGGAAGGCATTTGAATGATTCTTAACACTGACATTTAATGTGGGTTACAGGAGCGGTTAGCAAGACTACATCAAACTAAATTTTTTTAGAATGCAGATTTGGGTTTATTAGTTTAGGAATTAAGTAGTCTTGATAGACTGTGTTTTGTTTGGTGGTCGATGGACTTTTGATGTGGGATATGGATGATTTTGTTCAACCTGTGTATGTTTTCTCATTAGGTTGGATTGACACATGACTGGAGTCAGTGTGTCAAGAGAGAGGAGTAACATATGCTGGATATAGATGAATTGGGTTATTGGGTGTACACAAGAAACACTCTAAATAATATTCAATAAAACTTTTTTAACAGAGTTATGTAATTTGAGTTACAAATAAAATAAGGACATCCAGATTCTACAAGATTGACATCCACCTCAAAACAAACGGTTTAATCATTTATAGAGAGGTTTAATAAAGATTAAGTTAAATAAAGTAGGTTAGGGAAATAAATAAATACTGTTTTGTTTTATGACATGATTTCTATGCAAGCAGAAGTGTTTCCCAAACATCTAAACAGGATTCTCCAGCGGTGAAACAGATACTGTTCGGAGAACTCATTCCATGATGGAAGATTTCAAAAGGATGTCCGCTGACAAGGGTAACATATTCATAAGTATAGCATTATGGATACTGGTGAGTATGAGTATTAACACAAGGCAACATCATGCCACATCCCGCCAGGGATGGGACAGTGGAGAGAGAAGGAAGTAAAAAACAAACATAACAAACACATTGAAAAACACATTGAAAAACAAACTGGTAGATATTGTTTTAAACTGTTTCCTGTACTCTTTAAAATCCACAGGCAGACGAGGAGATTCTATCTAAATCCATGGAGAGAGGACTGCGTGACCTGAAACCAGGAGACTGGATTGTGCTTAAGGACGTGCGGATGGAAGAAGAAGACGACGTCGATGGAACGAGTGCAAGCCAAATGCCTCTCAACACAGATGACAGGAAGGTCGCAGAGGTCAACCTGGAGATGAGGGCCAACGCAGGAGGATTTCCAGAGCCAGGGGTGGATCTACAGGACGGGAAGTGCTTTGTGCCAGTGTGTGAGCTTCAGTCTGAAATTTTTAGGTGTTGCAAGGAGAGGCAACACATTTGAAGAGCTACACGCTGAACACAACCGCACCAACAGGAGATCAGCAACACATGATTATACGACTGAGAAGCATTCAAGGGAAAAGAGATGGTTTCCCTGCTCACGAATGCTTGGCAGGAACAACATCAAATTTCTGATCATCAAAGTCAGAGCATACAAGATGTCTCTGAAACAAGATGTTCTTCAACAAGGAGGTGTTCGACACACGATCAGGACGAAGTGTGGCACCAATACAGTGAACATTTTGATAATATGATGATCATCATGTTAATAATTGTAAAATACGTTATTGAAGTTTGTAGAAACTGATCATTTTCAATTGTGTAACTCTGTTGTATTGTTTTTGCACTAAGACTAGTGTTACTTCTTTAATTCACATATCCTGGAAAATTCCCAATCTAAATGATGAGATGTTATAAAGATGTTGATCCCAGATGGATAAAAAGGGAGGAATTGTGATGGGAATTTTGTATTTAGACATGTTCAAATGTAACAGATTACATTTATATAGAAAGAAGTTTACTGAAAGATGTATTTTGGTGGTTCAAGACTCATAGTCAGAGTTTAGCTCAAGTTAACACTATGCATAATACTCTTGAAGGGCCTTATAGACGTGGCCTTCTCAGTCTAGTGTGAACAAAAGGTTTCTCAACAGGGGCCAATTAAGTCTTCTGCAGCAGGGAGCTTCAAAGGCTAATAGGTGTGACCTGCAGAGACAGGAGATCTCTGAGAAACTCACAGGGTCTGGAACAAGATGCGTTTAGCATCTTGTTCAAACTTCAAAGAGACCGCCAGAGACCAATGTCTGGTCTTCCTGTAACGACATGGAGAGAAGCTGATTGGACAAATGTATTTTACTGTGGAGAGGAGGGATCTGATTGTATAAATGGAGTGTACTTTTGAGAGCTCATCGCCATTGCCCTCATATCTGTCACCGTGATGTTTGAGCTCTGTGCCATTGAGGTCAAGTCTGTTGTCGTGACTTGACCTTTGTAAACCGTCCGCAGACGGTTTGAATTAAACATCCAGAATTGATAATTGCTTGTTGTGTCATGATATGTAATAATTTTCCATTACAGACACAAAAAGACTTTCTGTACACATCCGCGACAAAAGAAGCAGCTGGACAAATTTAAACAGATATTCATAAAATACTGTATCATGGATGTAAACACAACTTAATAATTAAAGAACAATTGAGAGATTTTAAATGTGGTAATGTTGAACATGAGAAACATTTTAGAGGATGCAGGAACACACATACATGTAAAATCAGTTCAGGCAAAAATATGTGAGTTTGGCCTGGGCAGCAGAAACTGAGAAAATATCTCCAGGTTTGATGACTGCCAATAATGAACTTAAGCTTAAAACAAGAAGAAACTGGGGTTCCAGTTTTATATCCCTGCTTTGCAAATCATATTTTTCTGCATGAAATTTCAGGATGTTTGGGATTTGGATTCCAAAGAGAAATCAGTCCCTTAAATATGGCTGATTAATTCTATGATTAATTCTATGATCGGCATTTACAGGCTTCAACGACACCAAACTTAGAAACCTTCTAACAAGGCCCCTCTAACTTTCTGCCAAAACATCGTCATTTTAGAGGTCTGGTTAAAGACTAGAATGTAAAGACTAGAATTCTTTCTGTCTGTCATAAATGAAAACCTGGAGCCTCAGAACTTTAAACTTGAGCAATTGATGTCCTCCACGCTCCAATCATCTTTTTACTTCTTTCTCCTTATCTATGCATTTCGTTTTGGTCCTGTTCTGCTCTTCTACGGCTGTATTGTCCAAGCTACTTTGTGCCGGATAAGCACTTTTCCTCCCCGGACAAATCGTTTGTCTGATGCTACCTCTTCTGTGAAATTGTACTTGTCACATGCAGGGGTGAGCGTAAACGAAATATGATCACACAAATCCACACAAATGCGCACACACAATTCCACATGGGAGGCTCGAATGCAAAGGGAGTGGACACCTCCCCCTGACTTTCCTTGTTATTCACTTTTCATTACCTCACCTCACAGCCCCCCTGAGACGGCAAGAGAACTTTATTCTGAGGCTCTATCTGAAATCAATCTTCAGACCCTGAAACGTCTCTTACTTTTTAATCACACTCTTTCACTGGACTTTTAATCATACTTTTCCCACAGACGAAGGGAGTAGTCTGGCAGTGATGTGGTCAGTGAGTGAAAGCCGAGAGATTAAAAAGAGACTCCATCATTGCACGCATCTGTTCTGTCGCTCCATTAGAAGGAACAAAACGACCCTTATCACCCTGTCTTTCCCCACAGAGACTTAATTGGGTTGTCAGGGGGAAAATTTCTTAGGACCTAAATTGATTTGCTCCGTCTCTTCCCAGTGCTGCCCAGCTCAGCCGACCCCTGCAGCAAATAGTCGGTGAGGGCTCCACGGGAAATAATAATTCCTGTTGTCACCCACTAATGGTCATTGCAGCATAACTGCATCGCTGCATGGAGAATAATAACATTAATTCTGTGGTGCGTCAACTCATAGATGAAGCCAATTTCGTAGGATGGAAGTAGGATGAGGTGATGAAATTATTAAGAAAGTGGCGAACAACCCATCGCTCATTTGGACCGTCTGATTGCTTCTCCTCCTCTGGTAATACTTGACACATAGGTGGTGTTAATCACTTTAATTAAAATAAAGATTTATTCATATAATGAGGCAGGTGATGGTGAGCATTGCTGCATTAAACTGGGCCCTCGGCAATAAATTACCAATTGGACCCTATTGATGCATGAGGGGCGCATAATTCATATACAGCATCTCATACATTTTCAAATTTAACAGTTGAGTAGTTTATATTCTGGAATTTCAACTTGCCATTTTAAGCTCTGTCTTCATTCAAGCAAAATCCTGTCAATAGGATACCTTAAGGTGTTTTTTGTTCTGCACTGGATTCAGTCATCCACAATTTTGATAAATTACACATGTAATGCGCTATGGTCCGGACCGTCAGACATTTCATTTTAGTCTGAACCAAAAAAGCAGGTGTGAAACGTGCCTTGGACCACAATCCAGACCAAGGGACCGAGACTTAGTCAGACTCAAACAGGTGGTCTCTGTCCGGATCAAACTGAACCATTCTGTTTGTTTGCAGTGTGAAAACTCTTTGTTGGATGGTTCAGACTTTCAGACCAGTTGCAGGAGGTTGAGACG
The DNA here is from genome assembly GCF_963576545.1 of Limanda limanda. Taxonomy (NCBI): domain Eukaryota; kingdom Metazoa; phylum Chordata; class Actinopteri; order Pleuronectiformes; family Pleuronectidae; genus Limanda; species Limanda limanda. The sequence continues at coordinate 8,185,003 of NC_083652.1, forward strand.
GCATTAAATGATAGAAGAGGAAACAGTTTCCTTGGCTCATAGGATTTTGTACTGTGTTCGCCTCAATAATAGAATGTTTGAACAACGAGGGAAGTCCTTTATTGCATTTTAACTAGACAGTAACTAGTGTGTAAAAATGCACCTACAGTCTGTAAAACTGATCGTAATACGATCATAATATTAGAGTGTTAACTAAATTAAAGAAATCAAATAATTCATAAATTTTTATGCGTGATGAAGTGTTAACACACTGATGTAAGATGCACTTCTGACTACAGACCAATCAATGTCAAGCGTAGGGGATGACCACAGGACGTACGTATGTGATATAATTCTTTAGTCTTCTCCCTAAATAACAATGTGAAGCCAAAACGAACCGGATCAGACGTAAACAATGTAACAAAAATGTTCAGGTGTTAAAACGCCCAAAAGGCTAATCGGCGCTGCCTTTACATAGGAAAAGAGATATGTCCTTTTCAATGTCACTGTCACTGCCCACATACTTCCATGCATCTTTTTGTTGACATTATTGTTTAGCAATTCATCCACTAGAGGGCAGCGCAGAGTCAGAGTACCTGACAACAACAAACATTGCGATGCTGTACCTCTTAAGAAAGAGTTTTTCCCTGTTCCGCGGCAAAGTAACATCATTTAGATGCCAGCAATTTGCTACCAAGTTCCAGCATTGTCGAAATTTCTTTGATTGCCTTTAACTATTGCCTCCCCATGATTCCTGGTGGTACGGGGTCCGTACCACCTTCCAGATACCACCGTATCTGGAAGCTATCAGAAGACCTGCACAAATATGGATGAAATGCACAGTGTAGCGACCGAATGCTCCTCCCGTTTCCATAAACATATCTAACGTTGAGAATAAACAAGGCTTAAGTCTATCCGTGGGGAACATTTTAAGATCACAGCAGCAGCTTTTTCACACAAATTGTCTAACTGCAGACCTCATATTTGCTTTTTTATGCCCATAAAATTGATGAGGCACAGCAAATTTGTTACAAAAAAATACAAGGGATACCAGAGTTATGACTTTGATTAAAAAAAAGTCGAAGAACAGTAGCCTTTTTATTTCGGGTGTTTAGTTTTGTGTTGGTCATTGCCTTCCAATATGAATTACACAGTATTATTGAGGTTATTAAGTTTCACCTCAGGCCCTCAAATCATTAAAGGTGCAATCATAACTTAGCTCTTTTGAACAAATGTGATTCTATGGTCTACTGATCACACCCCAGCGTACACTTCTACATCACTGCAGCAAGGTGAGTTAAACCACCAGAGATTTCCATTGGGTGTTCATTTCCAGCTATAATCAATATTTTTACAATTTGTATTGATTTTTATGACAATGTATCAAATGAGGATGTGAAACCTCACAGTTATGAACCCTACAAAGTTATCACTCACATCTGGAGCGACCATCAGCAAGAGGGAGATTGCTAGAGATTTGTATATAAAAAGCTCTTTAGCCCTCAGCTTCACTCTAACCACCTCTCAGTTTGTTGCTTTCAGCTGCAGCAGCCGTTGAAAAAGCTCTGACCTCAAAAACCCCATATTAGTGCAAGCAGCTTGTTAAAAAAATGTTTCTTTGATGGCCTCCATTACATGAGCAAAGGAGGAAGTCAGGTAATGTATAGAATAACAAAGTCCACTGTTGGAAGAGGTTGGGGGTGGACGGATTCGTAGACAAAACACAGCAGACCAATTCGCATTTGTAGTGTTGTTTTCTTTTTAACCACCATGTTACCCAGTGTGCCGGCAAAAGAAGGGTATTGCTTTTACCAGACAGTGACTGTGTGAGTGTGTGCATGTACAGAATACCTAAATAATGCATGGATGGATTTTCACCAATCTTGGTGGGAATCTTACAACGGAGGGTATCTCTGGATGATTAGCTTTGGGAGCTGACCAGTCAAGAGTCAAGCTCAAGTTTGTGGTCAACAACAATATGAACTGAAAAACACATTTTCCACAATCATCTCAGCAAATAATAGGGCCAGAGAGACAGTCTAAAGCTTATACCGTTCAGAAATTAATGTCGCGAATAGGTCACAGCTTAATGTTTAACAAAGCATTTTCAAGGTATCACTGCATCCAATAGGATTATAGCTGCAACCTAAAGGCTCCATTATGCTACTCCGAATCCGTTACGGACGGACGAACGGACGGATCGGACGGATCGGACGGACACTTTTTCATTTATACTTCTACGTGCTGAAAACAATTCACCGCCAGAACAGTAGGTGGCGCAACGGAAGACAAGCTTGGAGAAGCCTACCTCACCAGTAATCAGAAGAAGTCCACGCTGTTTATTTACTTACTCCCCACTTTCCTCACACACAGTGTAGGCTACGATGGCAACTAAATAAAATAAAGTGACACCTAGCAGGTCAAAATGCTGATGTAATTGTTTCTTAGCGCAGCGGTTCCCCGGTCTTGTTTCCGAACTGTGTTGCTAATCCCACAGCTTGAAGCTGCTTGAGGCTACATGTATCTTGAAGCTACACGGAGCTAGCTAGCTTCCCCCCCAGCTAGCTTCAACCCCAGCTTCAGCACACAGTCAGCAGGGACTCCCGACACTAACTACTACGCAGTGTTTGCTTCTAACCTGACAGTCTTGTAGAAACAGTATCATGATAGAAGTGGAATTAAAGTCGTGACAGCGTGTTTTTGCACTGTTACCACCACAGTTAGCATGGTGGCTAGCCTAGCCCGCTAGCGCTGTTATGAAAGCTTGTTATAACCGTATGTGACCGTGTACAAATGCCGTCAGTGCTCTCAGCAGCCACCGTCAGCCGGACAACTCCGCTGGCTTAACACACACGTCACATTAATCGTAGAATCATAGTTGTGTTTGGGTTTGTTGTGACACAGGGAAAGAAGCAGGAAGTTTGAGGTCCGGAAATGACGTCGTACGGAATGATGTCGTTAGCGGACCAATCACAGCCAAGGGCTGTCCGTAGGCTATCCGAAATAAACACGGACAGTTAGAAAAATCAGAGGTGCATGAAAAGCTCTCCGAGGCGCTCGGAGAGGGCGTTCCACGGCAGATATGGCGGTCCTATCTGTCCGTGTCCGTGAAAAACGGAGTAGCATAAAGGAGCCTTAAGTCTGCTGCTCAAGGTCTATGCTCCATGGTAATGAGATGCAAGCAGCTGTCTGCCGTGTCAAGGACAGTTAGAATCCAACTACCCCAGTGCCATCACAACATTAGAGTACTAGTGTCTTTGCTTCAGAGAGACAGCAGTTTTATAGCCATAAAAGGTCCCCATCAGGAAATGCTGGTTTCCTATATGGTGACCAAAACAATGACACAATGTAGTTTCTGATGCTGAACAAGGTGTTTAGACAAAAAGATAAAGAACAAATCTGAATAAGTCAACGGTAGATAAAGAGGGTCACTTTTCTCCTGTTCAATAAATCCTTCCTCCTCCTAGTGCATTGCTAATCATCAACAGAACCTTTCTTTTCTGGCCCCTTGTGTCTCAACGTATATAGAGCCGAGTTGAGATCACCACGCCTTGGCTTTGATATGTAAAATCTGTCCGCCTGCCTGCCTGACCCACTACACAACGAGTGCACAGCTTGCTCCTAATCTGCATAGCACCGCGTCTGTTCTAAAAGCAGCCAAACACAGCAGCCGCCCCTTCCAACAAAAGAAGAATACAGACACTCCAAACATCTGGCCCTCTGTCAGTCTGCCAACTCGCTTGTTAAAAGGAGCCCCAGAAATTTTCTGAAATATCACAGAGGCGGATTAATTAAATCCCACCGGTGGGGTGTTCTCTGCACCATAAAGACCTCGGGTTGCTTTGGTAAACATGCATCTTTTCAGCAGGATGACACTGCAGGGACTCATTGTTCCTCAAACAACACAGCTGAAGGTCTCAGTAGACTTCAAATGAAGAGTGTTTAAAACTTTCTGACATGTTAATCAGTAACCCCTGTAACCGTCAAGCAGAAGCTTAAGAGCTTTGCCTGTGTTCATATTTGTATGATTCACTGCATAGAAAATACAAAGATGTAGTGCAGCTGGATTCATTTTGGATCAACATGTACTATGTTCCTTTCTGATAAATCCTTTCTGATTCTGATTCTATAACCTCCAACTATTCTCTTTGATAACAACATGGTGACATACACAAAGTACACAGTTGTTTACACACAGTAAAATGCTTGAAAGTAAAATACTCGTAAACCATGACAGGGTATCAACATCCAGGATATAAAAGTGCCAAAGGATCAAGAACCTGAAACAGGTAATGGGGCCACAAGAAACATCTCACTCCCGAGGCCAGTGCAGTCCCAGCCAGGGATGACTCAACCTTACACCACCCCTCACCTACCCTGTGCCAGATCAGACTCATAATCAGATCAACAGTCCCTGCCAGTGAATCCCCAACTTTAGAAAATAAATGGAAGTACAAAGTCACCGACAATGAACCTGTGAACTGAACAATTAGTTTTTTCTTGCCAGCCCCCTGGTAAAATGTCAGAGTGAGCCCATGTAAGTATACAGCAGGGAAATGTCAACAGAATGCACAGCTATAATTTGGGTATGGAAATGGATGTTGTACATGTAGAAGACCCCAATGTAGAAGACCCCAATGTCGGCTTCCACTTGGAAACGGGATTCAAAGCTTTTGTTTATAAGGGACGATACCGGTTTTCTTGCTGTATGATGGGATTTACACAAAGGAATCATATCATGCCTCCAACATTTGCATATTTGAAGGTGACAAACCTAAAAAAAAACAACAATACCTTCAGGACAAACAAAATGTTTGAAGACAAAGTTTGAAAAGTTCCCCTGGACTTCTGTCGCTTGAGTGAGATGAGAAAACAAAAGCTGTTAGTGGACAAAACACTTCCTGATTAAATCCTAACGCTGCCAAAAGCAAAACTGAGAAAGAAGGAGAGCGATTGAATGCCATGTCACTTTAATCTGTCATGAGCTATTTTCCTTTCTGTTTGTTCCACATGAATGTTAAAAAATTACTTGTCTTCCTGTTTAAATATACAGAAGAACCGTGATTGTGGGGTTGGACCTCCTCAGCTCAGACAGGCAGTCCTTTAATCATATTGGCATTTTACGCACACAAAAAAACATTTGCTGTCTGACAGACAGACAGACAGATGGCTCTTCAGGTGATCATTTTTCTCTCCCAGACATCCCCGATGTTTACCATCAGGGACACAAACACACATTCATGCAAGCACAGACAGACACACAACTTTTCAGATTCATAATGAGCCCCTGGGAGAATAGGTACAGTGTGTAATCCAAGCAAGAAGAATGAAGAAAACTCTTTTACTGTTTCTCCAAACAGCTGATTACAGATTGTGGGGGGAAAAATCCAGTTTTCCTGGGGTTGCCTAGAGTTTCTGATCAGACAAAAAAAACGTACACTGAGCTACAGCGAGTGTCGAGAAAGCAGATTTTCTCCCTCCAAGTAAACAGAGTGTTCCTGTCGAAATAATGGAAACAGCACGAAAGTGAGGTGACAGGAAACGTGGTGAGAGTCTTGAGGCTCAGTAATGGCCTGCCTGAGGATATTATGTTCACCTGATCACTACATTCGTCTCAGGCCACTTTTAAAAACGTGCTTTTATGGACCTTTCATCGCTCTGAGAGTAAGAAAGAGCTGTTCATTAAAATGTGGAAATTGAACAAGTGCTGAATTTCGGTGAGTTCTGCTATCATCAAAATTTTTTGGGTTAGCTGTATGTAGCAAAGCAGTGGATACATTTTCGTCAGGCTGATGAAGAAAGTTACGACATGAGCGACATTTGATCACAGTGCTCATCGAATCATTCAGTGACCACCTTCATCCTGCAAATGGAAAATCTGGAGAGTGCGACACCCATCAGGACTAATAAGCCTCTCCATGAGAAGCTGGAGAGCAGTCAGAATGGATTTACGTATATTAGTATGAATCTTTGCCTCTGATGAGCTGACAGACTCATGATAAATGATTAGTAATGAGTGAATATGACTGCTGTCAGCTCTCATTTGAGCACGTTAATTGTTGCTGGTGCATTTTGTTCACTGTAGCTTTAGAGATGATCCTGTAATAAAAAATAAGCTGTAATGCAAACACAGTCAGAAATAGATGTTTTGGTTTATTGGTCTTTATAAGTCAGGTTGACAGGGGATCACACATACAACGAATTATACAACAAATCAGTAAAGATGAAATTGCAGAGAGTCGAAAGTGAAATCGATTCAAAGGGCACTCGGAGAGGCTGTACCTCCGCCAAGGCTAAAGCCCCAACCCGCAATCTGAAAGACAGTGGACCAGAATTCCTGGATCCCTTAATTGTATTAGGGTCTGCACAACAGTTTAATGAGTTCTTCCTTGGGTCATGTCCAGACAGTCAGATGACAATTAAAGCGAAACTTTCTTGACTGAGGTGAATATTTCCGAAACAGATTTTTAGGGATCAACAACTAAAGTCCCAGTCCAGTAGCTTATTAAACCCCCATTAAACTCTTTCTTCCTCATATTAACATAATCAAAAGGTTTCTCATGAAATCCCCTAATGGCCTTAAAATGACTTAAATATAACTCTGTCCTCATTTTATGACAGGGATCAATGTTTGTTGTCACAGCTTTAAAAATTAGGATGCTTTTTGGTATCCCAACAATATGGAATGCTCTTTCTATAGATTTACATTCTCAATTTGCTTACCTGCAGACCAGAGTATATCACTGAACCAGAAATCTGAAAGTCTATGTTTTAGTTTTTATATATGCTATATACACATTTTTGTTTCCAAAAGATCAGAGGAATTTGATCTCCACATTGTTACACCTAATCCACAAGTTTCAGAGCAACTTTAACCAAACATAACATAATAACAGCAGTTCCACTATCAACTCTGAAGAAAAGAGCTTTGTGAGAAATACAGGCTTTGAGTGGCTTCTCTGTTCGCTGCACACATCCGCACACTCCAGGACAGTATGAACTGATTGGAGAGCATGTCTCCGGGGTCCTAGGGTCTTGACATTAGACAGGAAACTATGCATTTTCTATTCTATCTCTGGAAAGGCACCACTGTGAATATCTCAGACTCATCAGTGATGCCCTCTTTTCATTTATTCTGACCTGATATACTGTATGTGTGCTCATAGGGAGAAAATAGAGTTTCAGGTAGAGTCGTAGCATCGGAGCAATCCCTGATTTTATCAGATCTATTTAGCGAGGCTCAAACCTCTGCCAGCGACTGTACACCTGGTGCCTGATTGAAGTAAACAAGCTATTGTCTCTTTTTCTTTATTGCTTATTTTTTTGTGGCAGGGTCCTCGCTTTGGGAGAAAACTAAATGCAGCGTTTGAGTTGATGTCAAGGTGTCTCACCATAAAACCAGAGTCAGGTTCCTAATAATCCTGACAGGTCTGTGGGGAAAGAGGCAAAACCACAGGTCTCCTGCATTCATCCCTGTCAAGCACAGTGGGTACACTGTGTGCAGAGACCTTTCCCCGCTGCTAACATTTGTTTATCATTTCAGGAGTGGAAGCTGCTTCGGCAAAACAGTGTAAACACTAATTAAGTTGACGCACTGTCAGAGGTTGTATTTGTGTGTGCAGAACATCCAAATAATGTGAGTTGGTGTATATTTAAGCATTGTGCACCCTTTTATTAACTGGACTACAAAAGCCTACACAGCGCCGTGTTGCAAAAATAATTAATCAATCATGTGTCTCTAAGTATGCAAATGCTAAGTCTCTAAGTCTCCAAGTCATGCAACATTCATGGCCCAAGCATTCATTAAAATTTGACAGATACAAATGAGGGTAAATGAGGCGCTGGGACACATCTCCCGATGTGAACCGTATAGAGAGACAGCGGTGAGGAAGAAGTAAGTGAAAGTATAGGTAGGTGTTTGCAAGAGTGGGCGGTGGAGCAGACAGAGATGTAAAAGCTTGTATTTACTAAACACCTCTTATTATTTCAATATGTCTGCAGTATACAAGATATGTGAGTAGATTTACATTTCTTATTATTCACTTTATTGGGAGGTGGGACAAGAGACGGCAAAATGGACACTAATGAAAGCCTTTTTATGAAATCCGCTTCCTTGACAATAGTCTGAATAAGACACAGCCATGTGAACATTATATATGATAAGCATTTTGTTGGAATATGGCTTTCCGTGTACATTTGTGGCGGACTCCATTTTACCCACAACTAAAACTAGGATGGCATTAATCACAGCTCGATCCTCTGCCAAGCACAAGTAGTCCCTTAAATCAAATCAAGCTGCACCAAACTGCACACACTCACAAATATCAGTCCCTTTAACATGCTTGATTTTGTTCATCAAGTTTCATGGTGATCTGCAAACATAAACAAAACCTATTTACCCAACACACAAACAATTGACAACAACAGGATTAAGGCTCAATCATCTCCAATCAGACGAACTGATGGAGGAGGATGAAGAGGAGGGACGTGTTTCCATCCTGGGAATCAGGTCGTGAGCCGTTGGCAGAAGAGAAAGTGATGCTGAGGATGTTTTTACAACGTAAAAACCACACACACGCGCACACACACACACACACACACACACACACACACACACCTCCAAGCAGCTTTTAGTGGATCGAAAGAGTTGACCTCAGTGTTGAAACTATCAAATTCTATTTTGCACACACCCCAGAGCAGAGGACGACTGTTCCTGCATTTTGAGTTGTAGTAAAATAACTTTAAAATAACACTTTACTTTTTACCTGATCCACAGTTCAAATTACACTGTGGTTTTTTGGGAAGGTGTCACTTTTCTTGCACCTTTAGGGAAAACAACAACAAACACAGCTTTTTACTGAAGCTTTTTAGTCATGGTCGGATCAGAACTCCAGATTTGGAAACAATACATCTCGAAGTGAGGAGAGTAAGACACAGAGAGAGGGACAGAGAGAGAGAGAGAGAGAGAGAGAGAGAGAGAGAGAGAGAGAGAGAGAGAGAGAGAGAGAGAGAAGGAGAGAGAGAGAGAGAGAGAGAGAGATATGGCCATGACAAATAAAAAATCGGTCGCAGAACTGAGTTAGTCTCTCTGACCACAGCAGAGCTGGAAATGTTAGTGGATGTTTATCAATTCTTGGCTCCTCCTTTAAAAAGTAACCTAATAAGCACCAGACAGCAAGCGGACAAAGTTAACAACTAGCTGGTGAACACAGTGGATCATTTAACAGTTTGAAACCCAAAACAGAACAAAAAGAGAGTGATTACTGGACCTGCCTCCAAATAAATCATAGTGTTGCTCTGTCTATCGAACGTGTTACAGACAACTTCAGAGGTTCAAAATCTCCACCCCCCCCCCCTCTTGCCACCCGTCTCCCCTATCTCACCTATTTCTCTCCTCTCCCCTGAACTGGTCAAGGCAGATGCAGACCTACACTGAGTCTGGTTCTGCTCTTTGATTTATATCTATGTTTGCTCATTGTGGGAACTGTTTCTATAATGTTGTAATATCTCGACTTTATAATATTGAATAATAATATGTTTGCTGCTTGTTTCCGCAGTTAAGGGGCAAAATAAAAATGGCTAATAAAGGCCAATTTCAGCATAGGGAAAATATAGACTTTTTTTTCTTTTACATATATGGCCAATGATACATATTCTTACAACGCTTTTATGATGAAAAAATAAGATTTATATCTGCTGTGATTAAAGAAATAGATCACCATCTTCCCTGAGTGCAACTCAACTTTATATAACAACTTAAAATCTGAAATGTCACAAATATAGAAAGTAATGTGGCCACACCATGGATTACGATTGTGGATCGCGCGTCAGAGGTCGCAATGGTGGATCCAGTTCGGTGGATTCTGTATCGTGCCAGCTGATCGTCGTTGTAATGGAGGATCCTTTGTCGCGTTGGCATCGGATGATGAGGGACCACGACCGAGGCGGCAGCTGATAATGGATTCTAACTGGCGGCGGTGGACAATGACTGTGGATTATAGTGGATCCCATCCTGATGCTGGATCGTGGTCTTGCTGGCTGCTGGCCAGAGACTGTGATTGCAGCGGGACTGCCTGACACATAGTATTGAAAAATGTTTACCCTCATCGATGCTGCTAAAAATCCTGATGATGTTTTCTTACACCTGACATCTATTGCACTTCTGTCCGTCCTGAGAGAGGGATCCCTCACCTGTGGCTCTCTCTGAGGTTTCTACATATTTTTACCTGTGAAAAGGGTTTTTAGTAGTTTTTCCTTACTCTTGCTGAGGGTTAAGGACAGAGGATGTCACACAATGTTAAAGCCCTATGAGACGAATTGTTATTTGTGAATGTGGGCTATACAAATAAACTTGATTGAATGTTTCAGGAGAGCTGGGAAGGAAAGCTCTGAGTCATCAATCTGCAGTCTCTCTTTTTGTGATTAGTTTGACATGCGTCTCATCTGTTAAACCATACAAGTCTGAGCACAAGACTAAGCAACTGGCATCTCCGTTGTCTATAAAGTTTTCAGAGAGAGATGAGAGTCAGAGAGAGGCAGAGACGGATATGCCCTCAGGCAGCGAGGAGGGAAGTAGCTGTAATATTATCGAAAGCCTGTCATATTTGCTTTGGCTCTTTCTCTGCTGGCATGAAATTTTCAGTGTGTTATGATGCTTGTCAATGCGGAGAGAGTGAGAGGAATCGGACGGGACAAGAGAGAAGAAGCAGATGCAGACGTGGTTTTATATCATACAGAAGAACCTGTGATTGTAGCATCGTCCTCCGGATATTAACACCAGGTTAAAAAACAGAACTCAATACAACACGCCTGTCAACAAGAGGATATCGACTAATGACAGATGTGTCGATGTCTTAAATATTTCTAAATGTATGTGTTTCCAGTGTTGCTATATTTTTAACAATAGTTTATTTTATTTATGAAGGTAAGGGACTAACTTCAGAGAAGCATGTTCAATTTTGATCTTGGCCTGTGGTGATGCTGGTTTCTGTTTTATTTTGGAAACTGTAAAACTGATCTGCAGGAAATGAACAAGTTAAGACCTGTTGCTCAGACTCTGTACGCAGAATCACTTTTGATAGTGTAATGTTTCTATCCTAAGTATTTGTTTTATTGCTAATGTGTTCTTATTGATCTTATTACATGTCTTTGATTTAATTGTGAAGCACTTTGAGCTGTACTTTATGCATGAAAGGTGCTGTATACATATAATGTATTATATGTTATTCTCATTGTTATTATTTACATGATTGTAAGAAGATAAAATCTTTAAAATCAAGTTTTTTATACAAGAGCTAAAAATGTATTTTCGTTTTGTGTCAACTGAGTTAAATCAAAGTCTTTATTCCTCATTCAAAATTAAGTTTAAAATTATTCAGTTAATGGATTCAATGTTGACTTCAGAATAGAGACAAATAACAATAAACACAGGCATTAAACATTGAGTGAAAATGAAGGAAAATACAATTAGTGAGAGCATTTTCATCCTATGTATCAAATCTATCATGTTCTCTGTGTTTAGGATTTGGAGCTACTTGCAAATCTTGGAATTTCAGAATGTTTCAGATATTTTAGTAAAGACTTTGTTGGAAAATCTGACTACCACATCTCCAAGAGCACATGGTGTACCTCTACAATTTAAAAACACAAATTTCACTAAACTTCAGCTGAGACAGTCCTGCCTGATGTAAGCCTGTATTTGGGTCAATGGGAGGCAGTGCTGGGTCTGATCCGATCTGGGTCTGTTTATCGGCTCCACTGTGCTGTGCTGCGAGCACCCAGGAGAAACTGGAGTCCTTTCACATCTCCGGTTCCTGAAGTGGAGCAGAGCACCACACCACAGAGTCAGCCTGTGTCGCTCAGAGAAACCCAGGGGCTCTGTCCCGAATACGGAAAAAACATTCACAGTCGCCAACAGCTCAAAACTCCCCGTCAATAATTTGGTTTTGATCATCTTAAAAATAATAGATGCATGTATTGATGGCTGCTTTGGTTTGTTTGCATTTCTCCTCCTTCGTCTGTTTGTTTTCTTTTGCATATTGTAGATAGAGTTGACTAACATCCTTGGCTCACACAGACAATCGCACAGAAAAGCACATACGCACAGATGTTATTAACATGCACGTCACACACACACACTCATTACATATGCCTGTTTGCCACAGAACGCCTGGACATCACAGCCTGACAAGCGAGCGGCTAAATAAGCCGAGATATAAATAAAACCCACACATCTGCCTCAATCAGTCACTTCCTGTCTGCGAGAGACAGCCACTAATGGACAGAGTTAATGTAGCCAGTTATCCTTGATGTGTCTGTGTAGGAGTGAGTGATGCCCCCGTCCTCTGCTCTTCCTGTCAGACTCTTGAGCCTCCAGACAACCTGGAACACGTCGTCCTCGCCTGCCATTGGCTGCCACGGTGTGACACAGTCTGACCTTACAGCTAATAATAACAGAAAGGCCATGCACACTGATCTGATGGTGAGACAACGGTCCCAGACAGAATGAAATGCATGTGTGTGTGTGTGTGTGTGTGTGTGTGTGTGTGTGTGTGTGTGTGTGTGTGTGTGTGTGTGTGTGCGTGTGCCTGTGCTGTGTAAAGGTGGCTATTAATTGCCGTAAGATCTTTGTTGAGCTCTATTTTCTTTCCAAGTGATCAATTTGATTCAGAACTGATCAAAACGATATCTGACCCTTCGTGCAGACAAGAGGGGAAATGTGTGCGTCCACGGTTCAAGGGGCAGAAAGTTTTCCCCTTAACCATTGGTTGATTTGTTTTGGTTTGTTTGTGAGAAGAGTTGCAAAAAAAACGCTTCATATATTTCCACATAATTCAGTGGAAGGATGGGACATGGGTGAAGAGTCTATGATATTTCGGGGCAGATCCAGTAGTTTTTTTATTCACTTTCTTTTCGTTAATTATGTGATTTTGTTATGTAAAGAATTTTACACTTATTTTTATATTTAAATTGCGTATTCTTTAAACTTAATATGTTAAATTCAAACCTCAAATTCGCCTTAAATTCTGCTCTCACCGGTATCTGAAAAAATCCAGATGATACTCATCACTATTCACTCTTTTACTCAACATGTTTGGGTGATTTTCTTAACTAATAATTTAACAGTGTTGACATATTATTATACATTATCAATAGCCCCCCATAGAATAACAAAGTGCTGCAAGTAGATGCACTGTATGAATGTGTGTGTGAATGGGTGAATGTGAAACTGTACTGTAAAGCGCTTTGAGTGGTCATCATCAGACTAGAAAAGCACTATATAAATACAAATACAAATCCATTATTCTGATTTGACAACAAACACGATCTCTTATCTTAATCAAGTTTTAAATTACAAACCATTTCCCATTCTAGTTGTTATCACACTGATGTTTGTTCAAGTGCCAATTTTTCAAATAAGTTTCGTTTGAAATTATTTATTTGATGCTATAGAACCGAGGTGATACATCGTGATTGACAGCAGAGACTGACTTGCGATTGGTCGATCACGTGTATCGGCGGGACCTCGATCTCACGGTTCTGCGTAGACTTTGGTCCCATTTTGGGGTTTCAATTCTTATTATTTTATCACGAAACTTAATAAAGCAGCTATTTTGAACCGAACCTAAAATATCTTCTTAAATTAACAAAACCTAAACCATAGCTATGTGACATCAGGACACAGTTTTTGAGAATATCATCTTAATATTGTTAAGGGCCAGGCTTTGGACATAAGGGCAGAGGCTGAGACAGGAGTTAAGTGAACTGAGGTTTATTGGAAATGTCCAATAACGTAAGCAGGCAGGTAGGCAAGCAGGCAGGTAGGCAAGCAGGCAGGCAGGCAGGCAGGCAGAACTCAGGAGCTGGAGTCGGGCAATAATCCAGCTGCTGGTCCTGAGCAGGAAGACAGGTAAGGTTAGGACACGGAACTAACAGGACGTTTCAGAATCTTAATAGTATGATTAGCGGATGCTGGAACTGACATAAACTGAGTCTATAGTCCGGCGCAGACTGATAGCAGGAGTGGAGCTTTTGAAGGCAGCTGGTCAAGCAAGACCCCAACTCCAGCACACCATGTTCACATCAGCAATAAGCCACGCCACCTACACACCAAGAGAGAGATAGAGAGAGGGAGAAAGAGAGAGCCTAGTAGGCAGGTGAGGAGGAGGGCATGACAAACATATAGAAACACACAGTTGATGTCCTGCTAGCAGGGTCAGTAGACAAGAAAGTAGTGATGTCTGGAGGAACATGTTAGTGTTTGGCGTCAAGGCTGCGACAAAATCACTCCCCCAGATATGATTACATAGATATGATGGGAGTGATAAGCAAATACTTATAACACCCTGTCAGAGCCTACAGGTGGATGCTGGGGTGTTGGAGGGGCTGACACCGCAAGGGTTGGCAAGCAAGGGGAGTGATGGGAAATGTTCTCTGCTTAAATAGACAGCCTAATAAGGGGGGTGTGCATTATAGATGATTGTGGAGAGGGAGGTATGTCACATGATTGGAGCAGTGCATTCCAAGTTGGCTGCCTGAACCAGCTCCATTTTTGTCATTTAATTGGGATGACTTGCTGGGAGGTTAATATACAACATCAACATTCTGTCTCATACTTTGAAGTTGACTGCTTTATGACTCGCCAGGAATGTTTCAAGGTAAAATAAAATAGTTGCATAAGAGAGAGAATGGTAAAGAAGAAAATTTTAAAGCTGCCGGAATTGAACACAGGATCAAATAGGTGTCAAACTAAAAGATGAAACCACGCAAAATATCTATTCCATCTTTGTAGTGACAATACCAGATAATAATTGACAATATTTCATATCATATTAAACCTGTGGATTCCCTATCAGGCATTATTATTTCAGAAAAGCAGAAAAGCACTTATTGAATCTCTCTGATGTGATTTCCGATGTTCTGGACATTTTCCTGTAGCTGTGAACAGGTCTGACCCACACAATCTCCTGCTGCGTTTCTCATATTTGAAAGGAAAGTGACCTTCATTGTCCCATCAGCCATATCCTGCTTAAGTAAAGGATATAAAAGAGGCACTTTGGCACATCGCTGTGTGATTCAAGGAAATCAAGTTCTATCTAGAAGAAGAATTTAGCTTTTTAAGTCTGTAGCTCCTCTCACTGAGATTAGGAAGCGGAGATAATTTATAATAAGTCAATAATTAATAACTATTCTACAAATTGTACTGTATGTGGTGTAGCAATGGATCTACTGAAGAGTCTGTGTGTGATTGTGTAACTTGGAGACATTTACACATGTTCATTCAATTTGTGCCGTGTGTCTCTGATCGTCACCCCTGGTCATGATGGATAATCACATCTTCTTGGTGATTTTATGCCTGAACTTCAGAAGCTGTAGAGGATTTGTGTGATTATAATCCATTGGTCCTGGATGGATATTAACGTCTGGTAGAGTCACGGCACATTGAGGAGTGTCAGAAGCTGCCGCTGGAGGACACACGTGGGAATCTTGTTAATGGGACAGTGGGAAAGTTGGTCCACCTTCAACCTCTCTGACAAGCGCAATCTTAGCAGTCTCTGCTTCTCTGAGCGTCACACTCCCACCGAGCCGTCAGCTGTCAACACTCCTGCAAGTGACAGCTGTGTAAAATGTGTGAGCGCTCTTAAAAGCAATCTTTCTTTCCTGACGCCTTCGAGTCCCAACACGACCACAGCAGAAGCACCGAGATAGTTTCCTTGTAAAAGTGCTTACCAAAGCCCTCCTGCTCTCTGCTGCAACCAGGGCGATAAGGTGGTTTTATAAATCTCACACGCAGCGGCAGGGAAAAACCGTTTCAACATTGTGTTTGCAAAGCAGAGGTGGTTCTTATCAACAAAAACTCTTGTATGTCATTGTCTTTCAAGCTGACATCTTTGTTTGCTTCTGCTTTGTGTACGGCTCATTGTTTTTCAACCAGAGATGTTTGTATTCGGGCAGATTTGCCTCCGTCGCGTGTCAGAAACATTATCAACGCACCTGTTTACTCTCTGCGAATTCTCCTGACAATTTCCTGCTATATTCTCACATGGGCTCACTCTGACATTTTCCAGAAATTTTATTCGGGGGGGCTGGCAGGAAAAGCTCCCTAAAATGTCAAGAGCAACTAATTCGGACATTTTCTTTCTCACATGCAGCCCCTCCCCTCCAGACTTCAGTGCACGTCTGAAAGCAGAAAAAGAGACATGTTTCACTCTCTTTGCAGATCCTGACTTTGATTGAAGGGCTGCAAATAAGCTCAATTTAAAAGAATAATATCAAAGCTTTCGCTGTGATTCTTCAAACAGCATGAGATACGACGGCCTTAGTAGAAAAAGTCAATTTACATGAGCTCGTCATTATAAAGAACTAATGAAGATGCCACTTTTGCTATATAGGGTATTAAGTGGAGAAGAACAGCCGCATCAGTTTGAATCAAAGAACTTCTGACAGGTGCTCAGCTTTGTTTGATGTTTCGACATATGCTAAATGAGAGGGTATCATTTTCCTCCACTCTCTTTGCTCTTTCATCCTGTTTCTTTCTTTTTTTTACGATGACAAATCCGTCACTAAGTGCAGCCGTATACCGAAGTCACAGATCATTCCCAAGGCAAACTGCTCTGACGGTGTGATGGGGTGAGAAATGGTTTGTCTTTCTAATTCAAAGCTGCCACTGATGTGAAGAAAAGTGAATGGGAAGAGAAGCGGAGCACGTCCACAATGACCTCAGCCTGTGTGTAGAAATATGTGCACCGTACGTGTGGGTTTGCACACGCAACTTATGCGAAGGGTTTTCCACGCATCTCTGCGTTGTTGGATGTTGGATCGGTGTTATTGGTGCACTTAACATTCCTCCTGTATGGCGACCCATGCAGTAATCAGACGGGTGACAGGACTTCACACCTCATTAAAGTAGCAAACACCGGTGTGATAGAAGTGACAGGGAAGCAGATGAGCTGCAGCGAGGAGCGGCCACATGAGCAGGAGCCTCTCTCCGCAGACAGAATACAGGCCTTTAGCCACATCTGGCTACATGAAACACACTTTAATTAGATGCAAAAAGGTCATCTTAGCACATTTCAGCCCTTCAGCGACGCCCCAGGTGACCGCTGGCCGCGATATTTAGAGCCTGCCAAGAGGCCCTGAGGTATCTACCCTGCCCAAAGTTCCCTCAGGCTCAGAGGAAAGGAGTCGTTGAAATTCAAAACGAGTCCTCTGGCCATCTGAACATGGCAAAACTGGATGCACAGCAGCTGAGATGATGATGGAGCTCAGTTGTAAAGCATGTTAAGTGTGGCAAAGGTCTTTAAATGCCACGGTCTAACTGAGTGTCTGGGGGGGGAACACACCGCTAAAAAGTGTTTTTACATCACAATCTGTGTTTGGATAATTACGGCAAGGGGACAAGGTTTACATCAGAGGCTGTTGGAAATTATTAAAATTGCTTTATTTATGTATGAATTTTTTTTCACATTTGCATTTTGTGTTATCTGGAAACCTAAAGTCACCAGTGCACAAATTAATAGATTTTTAATACATGTAGGACGCTGCTCAGTCCAGTTAATTAAAATTTATAATCGAAAAGTATTCGCCCGTTTTTGACAGAGTAGAAATATTTTTTATGGTAAATAAACAACATCAGTTGGATTGATACTGGTCACAATTGCATTGGGCCATAATGTGGGTTTTTTCCTAAAAGCTGTAGGTATATTTTCTAATAGGAATAAAATAGAGAATGAGTATAAGAAAGCTACTGCCACGAAGGTAAAAAAAAATGTCTTGGCCATTACAGATGCAAGACCTTCACTTTCTGCATGTTCAGAAAGCCAATTATCTGCTGATGTACAAAAAATTATTTGTATTTGTATTTGATTCACTTATAGGCTCTTAACTCTCAGACAGATCCACAAAGTCCACAAACTGCACCTACACTAAAGAAATCCAGTGCAGGTCTTTTTCTACCCACTATCTTGACTCCCTCTGCCTCATGTCTCCAAACAGTGGGACACTCAGGCTTTTCTCCACAGATAAAGAGACATAGGAGAGACTATTGCATCCGATTCCGCCCCAGCATGGCACTGTGCTGTGCCATCTGAACGCGAGCCAGGAGCTGCAGGAAAGGATGTGGGGCACAAAATCAATTTCCTCTGTCGCCTCACCAGGACAGGCTGCTGCCCTGGACCAAATAAAATGTAATCCTGCCACGGCTCCCCAATTAAATCAAACTCTAAAAAAGTATAATACGCTCTGTGACTTCTCTCTATCCTTTCAAAAGGAGATTAGCCACGGAAATAATTTCTTGACAATAAAGGAAATGTTATTAAAAAAGGAGAGGGGAGAAGATTCGGGACATTTTGGCTTGCTTCTGTCGCTGGTGGGTGAGCTTCCTCTTCAATAACACACAAAATGTGGAAGTTGAGAAGATATTTCAAATTAATCTAGTGTGTGCGTGGGCTCAGACTTAATCTCATTAAGCAATAATAGTAGATTGTCTATTGCCAGCCAGGTGGATTTCAAAGAAACATCTGTCTGCCCGCGAAACATCACTGTAAATGGCATCATCAAATAGCCTAGGGGAAAGTGTATATAACAACAGAGGAAGGCACTTTAATTAACAAAATGTATGAGGAGAAAATTAGACTAATATATCCTTTGTCAACTGTCTCCCTCTCAGATGAAAAAAACTCTTTTTCAAGGGAAAGGGAGCGCGTGTCATCCCCGCGGGAACGAAAGCACAGATGAAAAATTAAGTTGAGCGGGGGGATGGGGAGAAGGTGTAAATGAAAACTTGTTAGTCAAGTATAGGCTCAGTCTGAATCCTCCTGCTACTATCCCTCACTTAATCCCTGACCTCCTCTACAGAGCGTGGCTGAGCTCCGCGAGATGATGGGGTGTAAAGGAGGGAGAAGAGAGTGAAGAGGAGGAATATTTCCGGAGGCGAAAGATGAAGAGCAAAGGCAATCAGGAAAATGGTCACCGTGTAACAAGGAGGCTGTGCTGGGTTTTGTATTCATAGATTCATGGTCGCTCTTTACATGATGGAACACGACTCAGGGCTGAGCAAAATCACCAATCCAGTGATAGAGGAAAGAGAGTGTTCTCAGGTTCAACACATAGGTGTATTCGCAATGCATAAACTTACAGGTGTGTATGGTGTATACAAATAATTATACCATATATTTCATACAGGTTTATAGCTTATAGGTATAAAGGTTAGTTTAGTATCACATGTAGATGCATACGGAACACAGAGCAAAACAAAGAATTGTTCATCCTGAAGTGTTTTTAATAAAGATTTTTCCGTTTGATGGCGCATTTCATATTGATTTCTATAGATTTGTTTCCATATAAGGCCATTTCTCTACCAACAGTGGATACCGTGGATTGACATGAAAAACGACTTGTATGCACAACATCTATAATACAGTAAATTTTCAAACCTACCCACCAAAACTCTCATAAATCAACAACTAATGAAGCCAAAAATATTGAGGAACATAACAGAAATCAACAGCACCAAGGCTGTGATTGGATCAGACCAGACAATAACTGACTAACGTAAGTACACTTTTAGAGAGGTCTGGTTTCTGGAAAACAAAATATGTTGTCTGCAATATGAATTAGGACAAGAGCATATAAATAAGTTATATAGGTTTCTGATAACTACCTGTGTGCTGGTGACCCAGTATCTAATGACATATAAATAAACAATACCAAGGTAAAATATAATTCTCTGGGCTGCACAAAGACAAAAACGGACCCAGACGTATACACCTGTAGTGTGCACCAGCCCCTAGGCATCAAATTCTGAATATTCTCACAGCCAAATTGTTTCGTGCATGTCCATCCATTATCAATGCCACTTATGGAACAAATCCCAGCTTACATTGGTTGTCACCAGTCCATCACATGACCAACACACACAGACCATTCACCCATACAGGCAATTTAGAGTCTCCAAATTAACCCAGTCTCCATGTCTTTGGACTGTGGGAAGAAATATCAATAGAAAACCCACACAGACACGCTCACATTTTTCAAACCCAGAACCTCCTTGCTGTGTGGCGACACTACTGACCATTGCACCACACCATCACCTTGAAACCTAAAAGTGTTTTAACGATTCTGAAGCTAAAACTAACCCTTCAATGAACTCTCCTTGTAACTGACCTCACCATTTGCTTTCATGTCATTCACTGCATGTTTCTTTGGGTGGCGGCTTTAGTGGAATTGAGTTTTAATTCGGTGTTTGTGCTTGATAGAAGTGTCCATGTTGGCAGTCCGTCCAGACTCAGCAGCATTTCACGCTTGTCATGCTGCTGTCGGGAATGATGTTGTGCAGGTTTTTTTGCTGCTCTACAGATGTGTGGACCTCTGCCGCACACTGTGAATGAGTAATCCCCGTCTTGACCTTACACACCTCCCACTGTTTGAACAGCCCCACCTCACAGCCTGTGGTAAATGTTGGCATTAGCATTTTGGCATTTCCACTGTTTGTGCTTTCTTGCATGTGTGATTCATGTTGTGCTTCAGCTCAAGTGCAGCCAGGCTCTGCATTACTAACATTTGTCACAGTTTTGTTCTAAATAATAACAATAAAAACGTGAATTCAGAAGGAGGAGGGGAGTAATCCTAGACGTCAAGACCATCCCTGGAAGATATTCTAAACTTGCTGCCTGCCCTTTTCAGGGGGTCAAAAGCTCACTTTTCACTGATCTCATTACAGACAGTGGCATTTCATTAGCCAGGATCTATCATAAAGCACCATTATCTCCCCATCTGATGGAGTCTGCTCTTCACAGCCTCCCAGGCCTGCTATAAATGATAGCTAATCTAATCCTGGAGCTCAGTGAGTCCCAAGTGAGGAGAGGAGGAGAGTGGAAAAATGGGGGGTGGGGGGGGGTGGAGGAAGACGAGTTGAAGGCAACAAAGATAACTTAAGAGTGAGAAAATGGGGGAAAGCATGCTGAGAGAAAGGAGGGTTAAACTTTTTCTTTTTTGTTTGTATTAATTGTTGCATCATGCAGGAGCCTGCAGGGATCAAACTTGTGAGAAATCTGCAAGCATGAAATATTCAATATTTCTAGCTATTGTTTCAGCGCAGCTTCACAGGTTAATTCTTCACAGTCAATCTGCGTTTAGCCTAAATTACGTTTTGCTGCTGTCTGAATGATGAATGTGTTACAGGCTTCTATTTTCCCAAACTAAAGGGCTCTTTCATCATAAACAAAAATCACTCGATACATTAAGCAAAAGCGATGTCCTCTGCCGCCTAAGCAGCCCTCTCCGGGGAGCGCTCTCGATGACAGCGGTGTAGGTGTTTGACCTCTCGACCTGCGTGAGTGTGTGGGAGGCTTGTGAACAGCCGAGCTATCAGCGGTAATTAACTCAATTACAGTGACCTGTGCGCTGGCATTATGTCATAGGCTTTAATTAACAGCGGAAAAGTGACCCGGCCCTCCCAATTTATGGCTCCTTGAAATAATAGACTCTTGATGTTCTGATATCACAGCTGTATGTTTGCAGCGCGCTGGCGTCACTGCAAGCTTGAATTCACGGTTCAAGACTCTCTAAAAGGAAAAATGAAATGGTATGAATTACTCTGCTTTTCAGCAAAGAATTGTGTTGTTGTGTGAGAAATCCTGCCAAAGACGACGTTCCTCTTCATCACAGGCGGGATGAAGAGGCTGTCATTTGCCGCCTGTCAGCTGAGCCACAGCCAGTCTATGAAAAACCTTTGAAGTGTAAAGCTCCACAGCTCTGCTATGTTCAATTACGAATCAGTGTTTCTGCTGATATTGACACTGCCTAGTGTTAGCAACTCAATATTGACTAAACTGGAGCAGAGAAAAGGTTGGAGGGCTCCAGTCAATAATTGCCAACCTCAACCAGACATTTTATTGTTGAAAACTGATACTGCGTTTTGGTATGGACCGTCAAAAAAGAGACAAGTTTGGAAACAATGATGTGGTCCCCAATATTCTGCGATGAGTGTGCATCCTCTCAGAGTGTGCAAAAACTATTGCACACTCTTCTCCTTTGAATCTTTTTTTAGATAAAAAGAAAAACAACTTAAATATCTTGTTCTAAAAGGCCAAAACAACTAAATGCAACTAACAAACACTAATCAAGCATGGGTATGAGTGAGCAGCTGTGTGTGTGTGTGTGTTTGTGTGTTTGTGTGTGTGTGTGTGTGTGTGTGTGTGTGTGTGTGTGTGTGTGTGTGTGTGTGTGTGTGTGTAAATGACTAAAAAGCACTTTATGCATCTCTCAATTTAATAGAATAGATAATAAGCACTTAATAAGATTTTCCAGGCAGTACGTGAGTACCCATAATTCCCATAATCCCAGTGCCCAATAAGACTAAGTACAGTTAACCATCAATGTGGCAATAATTTCACGATCTCCCCCCACCCGCTCGCCACCACCAGCACCATTTCCTGTTTAATAGGAGACCTGGATGTTAATCCCTCACGGATATTAGTTTCATCAGGAGGATCAGGGGGGAACACACTGTGATTAACAGAGGGGAGTTCACTCACATGAATAGATAATTATTTTTCATTGCTTTTTCTAATTCGTAATTTTGTCCAGGTCACATGATACCTCACTATCATGCTGATCTCATGATAATGACCTGGGTTAAGCTACTGTGTTTATGAAGGCAGGGCAGGATATTAGAATATTAACGGCCTCAACCAATAAAGAGAGGAGACTAAAATGTGATGAGGTGAAGTATCGTGCACAAACCAAGAGGTGATCCGCTGTGACATCACCCACTGCTTTGTGACCTTTCGTTTTGAGGCTCCAAAGGCCAGCGCCATATTGTTTGTTTTTGACTGAGAGTTGGAGGCCCACCTCGTCTGCAACCGGCACCCATTGGAAGGTACTCACTGTCAATCCCACGATATCCACGTTACCATCTATCTGACTATAAAATGGATGATAATTCATTAAACATCATGCTGTGCTGCAGAAGAAGACTTGAAATTAGAGTTTGAGACCATAATCCCCCAGGAAAAGGTTTACTGAAGTTATAAATCAGGTGAAGTGTTGAGTCATTTTCTCATAAATTTCTCTAGAGACAATCAGTGGACTTGCCCTCTGCTGGTCGTTTGAGAGAATACAGATGTCAGGCTGCTTCTAAATTGGCCTCACTCTCAGTCTAGACACAGAGTCTAACTCCCTTTTTATATACAGTCTATGTCACGAACATAACATATTGCACACCTCGCTCTTGGTTCCCATCCCAGTCAGTGACTGGTTTATAGTTGAGGAAACCAAAACAGTGTGTGTGTGCAAAGAAATATCTTTGCTGAGACAAGCTTATTTTGTTCAGTGGGCTCATTCATTTCTGTTTGGGAGACATGCTGAAGTTACAAACTTTCTGTTCCTTACTTAGAAAGTGAAGAGTAAATCTGTCAGTAAGAGAGGTGGCTATATTTCATCTCTGTCAAAGACTATAGGACAAGGCTGTACAAATGCAACGTGTGGAGCTCAACCAACAATGAGCTGATCTTACTAATAAATGTGGCCTTGGGAGCCACAGCCTCATATAGGAACCATTCTGTGAAAGCCCATTTACACATCCTGTTTGCAGGAAGAAATACACAAAGAAAGAACTGAGATATGGTACAAAAGAAGCAGGCGGCAAATGTTGAGAATGTCAACTATAATGTAAAATAAACTATTGAGCTGCTTTTAGACTGAAACTAAACTACAGATAATCTCCTGACACTCTCCAGAGGGGCTGTATGGCTTGTGACGATCTCTTCAAATAAAGTTGTGTTAAATATTGTGATAGCAATAGAGAATAACGTGGATAAATCTGTTATGATAAGGCCTTGACTGCCTACATACGTACATACTGTAAACACATTCATATTTAAAATTGAATTTTCAGTCTTCTACGTACCTGTAGTGATGCAACACCCACACATTCACGTAGAGAGAGCATAATACAATCTGCAAGGATTGCGTCACACTTACGATGTTTGAAAGCCCGCTGCACAAAGAGACATGAAATACACTGTTGTGGTTACAGGGGTCAGAACTAACTATTCCTGTCAGTGAGCTTCAAAGGGACACGGCCTTACACAGTGTAACACAGAGAACAAAAACATCTCCCTGGGAATTCATCCTCCTCAGTGAAGTCTGAATTCCTGCACATGTCTGATACAACGCTTCCTCCCCTGTCTTATGTCCAGCGAGCCCTCAGCACGGCACTCGAGTTATCCCTGAATGGCAATTATAGCGATGCTTGATGCTTCCTCGCCTTCAGCGGGAGCAGAGAGAAGATGACAGCCGTGATTAGGTGATTAGGTCTCATCCTTCGACCTGCAGTTACAGATGCAGGCAGGGCTGTTGTGTATCTAACCTCATCACCGCCGTATTAGCTCCAGCCGCTGAGGAGAGTACGCAGCCACAGGTGAAGCTAATGAGGGAAAGAACTCTCCACACGGGCAGCGTGATTAGTCAAGGGCCTGGGCTGGTCGTTATTTATTGGGGGATGTGATGAATAAAACATAAACTGTCAACCAATGGTAATGAGAGATTCAAATTTTTACAGAAACACAGCCGAAGGAAAAGTTAAGAGGGCAGAAGTGGACAAAACGTGCAGGAGAGCTCCAGAATCTGACAGAGTGTGTGGTTTGCTCACTACATATGGATGAAAACCAATTTGGAGCCATGTAAATTGAAGTTTCGGTCTTAGTTCCTTGGCTTCTGTGAAGCATTTTAAACAACATTTTCAGAAGTGCCTTATAATTAAAGATGTTATTACCATATTGTAATACATTGAGATATATTACAACTATCATGCTTTGAACATAGAAAATAAATCTGACCGTTGACCAAATTAGATCATCACAATATATTCTGCTTTAATATATAACATAACTTATAAAAGATTGTATGTATATACATTTTTTCATCTATCCAGCCCCTGCACACTCTATGTCCTGGCATGTTAAAATAGCTTTGGTTCATGCAGAATGATTTAGTGTGAGCGAAGCAATTAATCATTGCAAAGGAGGCGAGCAGAACAGAAGAGGCGTCAATGATGAATGGAGGTGAGGGGAAACGACACAATGAAGATCAGAGATAAAGAGAAAGAAGCCGCTCTCTGTCCTTGACCCGTCCGGTGCCAGCTCACCTTCTCTGTCTTCATGGGAAATGTGAGCTATGGGTTGCTCCTACACCACACATATTACTATTTCTGATCTCTCATGCTTTGCCAGTCTAATCGTTTGACCTCCTTTGGGCCGTGTGCACGCATGCAAGCACACACCCGGTGAAATGACAAATAAATAATTAAATCCATTCTGTTCTGCTACAGTGCCATATGGAGCTTGGCAATACACCGTACAGGAGTGGAGAACATCCCTGAGGACAGAGCAGCACAACTCGCTGGGCAATGAGCCTAGAGTGCGATGTATCCCAACCACTTCACTGAGTCTTACCAGAGTTATCAAGTGGAGCTCGGTGAAACTACTACAGCCGTTCATCCTCCGACTATCGCAGTGTCAATCCACTGACACACTGTACGGACACAGCTGAGGTACATTTGTGCGGAAAGATCAGGGGAGCCTCATAATCCCCATCAATATAACTGCAGCCATCACTTTTGAGAACATGAGCATTTCACTTGCAATCAAACACACACACACACACACACACACACACACACACACACACACACACACACACACACACACACACATACCCACACAATAACTAAATGCAAGCTCCTCCAGATTTTGAAAACTTTAACAGGAAACAGCAGCAGAAAGAGTAATGACGGAATTTGGAATCGATTGATAAAAGCTTTTGCTTCCTCCTGGACTCACACAAACACAAATAGTAAAGCCTGACAGCAGACCTTTGATAATCAGCTAAACAAAGTAGTGCCACACACCAGCTTTTCATTACAGAAGCTTGGATGTTGGGTTCAATGGAACTGATTTACTTCACAAATTTATTGTAGAAAACAGGAAGGCAAAATGCAAATGGGGAAAATGCTCCTTATGGTCAAAAAACTAAACTGCGGCTGAGTTTAATGATGTCACTTCTCACCTATATAGGCTCACCCCCCCACACACACACACACACAAACACATACACACACAAACACACACAAACACACACACAAAGTAAATTGAATAGGTAATCAGACAAATCACTTTTTTAATAAAGGTAAAACAGTTTGAACATGCACAGCAGGTCTCATTCTGTAGATAAGAGAAGATAAGGTAATCCTTTATCAGTACCATTACACATATTGACACACAAACTCATTCCACAGGACATTTGTCTGGCTCTACTGCCTTTCTAACTATGCCTAAGAAATAAGCAAACAAAATGAACACATTAGCAAACCGTTGCTTTTTTCACATCGAACTGTTATGGATTAGCATTTTGATTAACGACTTTTGCCAAGGAGATTATGTTTTGTATGCGTTGGTTTGTTTGTCTGTTACTTAGCAGGATTGTTAGTGGTCTGGGATGCATGTGGTCGGATTCTTTTAGCAGTGTGAACTCAAACGTCTCCCGGGCCACATCTGAATGAGCATCTACACAACTCTGCTACAGATTAATTATATGTGGCCCCAACATTAACATTTCCCACCATGTGTTGATTTTAAATCTTATTTCATTGTAAAGCAGCTCATTGATTCCCTCAGCCCATCCTGACTCTGCCCTCCAACTCTCACACCCACACACACACAAACATGTTGACAAAGGACTCATGGGTATCATCACACTGCATAAAAACAACATCATTTGGTCATGATTATGAATTATGTGTGTGTTTACTTACATTTCGAGCGGAGGAGAAATCATAGTCACAGGAGAAACTTTTTAATGTCACATGTGAACTGATGAACTTTTCTAATAACTTAGTCTGAACAGGTTATTACTCACATGATGTTCACTTTCAATTTAATCTGCAAACTAAGATTTTTAGATAATCTGGCTAAACCGTTGGCTTGTATACAATCTGTCTGTCTGTTTTGTGTGTCTTCCATTTGATCTCAACAGTTTAATTTATGTGTAATGTTATCTTACCTGACAGACATGATGGCTGGAACTATAAAAATACTCTACAATTCCTCACAAACCATGATTCTCCTTGATAATAAACCTATAAAGTCCTATTGTGTTGATCGGCACAACAACCCTACATCACAATGAAAGCCTGGCCTGTCAAAATACAATGGGTGTGGGGGAGCGGCGGCAGCAGGGAGGCGAGCGATACGCCGACATGCAGAGATATGGTGAATGCGGAGCACAGACGAAAAGTGATGCAGAGATTAAAATTGAAATAGGTGGGAGAGGGTGCGAGTGCCACCAGAGGAGAACAGGGGTGTGAAAAGCGGGCGAGAATGAAAAGATATGGTTACAGACAGGAGGTGAGAATGAACAGAGGCCAGACAGAGGGGTGACAAGAGGCGACAAGAGGCGACCAGATCCCACGGACTGGCGGGACGGACGTGTGAACAAGCGCTGGACAGATGATTAGCACATGTCACTGTGCGGTTTCAGTCCTGCGATGACATGTTGGCAGACTGAAACGATTAAGAAGCCTGTCACACCAGTGGTGAGAAGAAGGGGGCGGAGGGCACCCTCCACAGGCTGGGGGGTGGGGAGAGGGGTGGAGGGGCCTCTGCTGCAACTGGCAGGAAGTGTCTTGTGATTGCGACAATCAGCAACATCGTGTAAAATTAGAATCCCATTTTGAACAAGTCCTGAAAAATAAAAGATCCGGAGCTGCTGCGCTGTCGCCGTGGATGGTCATGAACAATCTGAAATAAATGTTAAATACAATATAATTTGTTGTGTCTCTGAACATGCTGTGGTACAAAAACAGTAAATGTCAAATTGTTATTATTTTTAGATTTAAGGGAACCAGACAATTTTTCTCTTGGGCAGAAACAATCGGACACTTTTCACAAATCTGAAGTTCAATGTGTTTTACCTCTTCTATGTGCTTGGGCAATACAGAAGCATTTATACAAAAAAATCGTCCAGTAGTTCTTGTTTAATCTTGCCTATAAACAAACGCTGATGAATATATAACCTCCTTGATGAAGTTAATTCTTGTTTTTTATCGCCCAACCCGTATTACAGCAATGGTTATGTTAGGGAAAAGATCTGTGATTTCAGAAACAACATGTTCATTTAAATCTAAACCAATGTGTCTTTGGCGTGGATGTTAGCTCCTGACTCTTGCGCTTTGTACTGTGTGCCCATTCACTCCAAACATCTGCTGGCGACTCTGCTCCCGATAATAAATGCAGTGCTTGACTCATTCCAAAAAAAAACTCAGTCGCCTCTAAGCAGAATCCAGCTAGCTGTTAGGTTTCCAAGAAAAGGAATTTGCGTTTTAACTTTAGTCGCTTAGAAACATAATTTTTAGAAGACAGGGTTGGTTTCTGGGAGCTGGTACAGGAAGTGAAGAGCAAATTTATACTATTTATAGTAATTTTACAGAAATTATAGGGATTCTCTGTCTGCACTGCTCCATGTAATCAGATGTCTAACCCATAAAGTATATTGTAGGGCGACATCACAAGGATCTTAACATTAGAAAGGTTGAAAAAGCACTTACAACTCAGCTTACGTATTTAATTCAGGGTTGGAGTCAAATGAGGGTGAGATATTCAGTCTCCTCCCTAACATGCACAATAATGAGACGTTGTGAGGATGGCTTTGTAAATCCCAATGGGAGTTATAAGGGAAACGGCAATAGGGGTCGTGAGAGGGGCAACGGGTAAACATGCACATGAACACGGCCAATGGAAGCAGAGAAAAGTGAGCTGAATATATTATGTTAACATTAACTAAATCCACTCGAAGCCCTGCTGTGATTTAATAACCCTCATTGATGAAGGGCACGCACGTGAGGTAATTGATAATTCAGTGCTGTGGTGGTATGGAGGAGAAATGTACAGGAGAGAGGATGGAACATTACCCAGCATTTACATTGTGACTGGGAAATTTATTAGCATGCCTCTGCACACATAGACACACACATAAATTAATGACAAGCACAAATGAAAATTTGCAGGATGAAGCTATATTTTCCTAAGTTTTCCATTTATTGATGTCGTTTCTCCATTTAATTAACCAAGGAGAAAGGAAGAGGAAAAAATAGCAATTAATCTTTAAGGAAGAGGAATTGATTGTTCTTTATTTAAAAATATGTCACCCGGGGCTAAATGGGGGAACGGGACAGCCTGCTCTCATGTACAGTTCACATGGGAATAGGCCTTGATTAATTGAATTGCTGTGTTGTGTCCTGTAACAGATCTTAATCAGGCAGGAGCTTCAGTGCACAGACAGCCGGCCCATACGTCTCCGGGCCTGACATCTGATCGCTGCAGGAACAATTGCAAAGCAATGCACTGCACTGCCGCGCCAGAAAAGAATATAAACAGAGCTGATAAATAATAGTTCTCTTTGCTCTCTTTTGGTTTCCTGCTCATTAGCAATCTAAATGCACCAATCAGGGTTTGAGTGGTTATTATTCAGAGCCTACATATTCAAGAGGAGGCAGCTTTCAAGAGAAATAAGTGTTTGTATTATACTCAAGCTACTTCAGCGAAAGATCCTCAGCGTAGAAAGCTATTTAACACCAAGCACGGTAACAGTCGAATCCCCTGGACGCTCGTGCTGAGCGCTAATGCTTGAGCATGCATGTGCATATATATGTGTAAATGTGTTGATAGCCACGTGTGCATGGAATTATTATTGTTATTTGGATTTGTGGATGCAAGACAGTGTCTGGAATAAATAACAACATAATGTACTGTAGCGATACAACAGAGTAAAAACACAGAGTAGCTTTTATTTGTGTGTTTATACCAAGTTTATTAGTTTAAAGGAAACATTTTTTTTGATTATCCCCGACAATGAGCCAATGTTTTCACTCCTGACTTACATTGTTTTGAACTGCAGGACAGATTTCCAAAAAACCTGGTGGAAGCATGTTGAGTCGGAATTAAATTTTAATTATTATACTGTTCATTTGCGTAAAATAGCAAAATATTGCATTTCATGAACTAATATGTGGTAAAATATAAATTTTCAAAATAGGTAATACAGTAACATGTGGTTGTCAAGTAATGAGAGTTATAGTGGAGTAAAAGTATAAAGAGTTAAGTACAATTATCTCATATCTGAGTAAATAGTTCTCAGTGAGGAAATGCTGCAGCTTGCCCTGGGAAGGTGGGAGAGTATTGGGCTGAACCTGATGTATTTCATTCATTCCCTGGACTCCCTGCTGCTGATCCAGAGGAGGCACAGCAGCTGGAACGCCATTACTCTGCTTTTATCACCAAACTCACTTCACTCACTCACAGCCTGCTCTGAAATACAGCCTCTGCTATCCATCTATCTCTGGCTGGATTTTAAATTGCCTTGGCTATCCATCTTACACTGTGGTGTAAACAGTATTCACGGTGCAGCCTCAGCGAGAGAGAGAGTTAAATGCTTCTCACTTTCCCATTGTGAAAATCCCTGACAATAACAAAACACCCTCAGCGCTCCGATGAGGTGATGAGAGAAACGGGACCATTCATTGCCACATGCAATTCGCCCTGGCACGGCAGAACCTGTATTTTGCAGCGAGGCGTTTTGATTGCGACCATCGCAACACGGCTTGTGTCCTGCTGAATCTCCATGTGAAATGTGAGATGTGAGATGTATTTGTTCAGAGGATGGTGTCCCTGGTGATGGAGGGCTCCATATGGTCCACATTTGTTTACCCACTGATTACAGGCCTCTCCACCTTTCTGTGTGACTACCTCCCCCGCCCTCTTCTTGGTCTCCATCGTCACGGGAACAGCAGCCACAGGGGAGAGCAGGTCCACAGGAAATTAGGAGTGTGACAAGATAAGACCCAGCGTTCATCTGATACTGTTCCCTGGCAACCAGTGAGACCAGCGGAGAATGACAAAAAAAGAAAGAAAAGAAAACAGACCAGTGTGTAGGAAAAGGTCTGCTGATGTAGGTGTAATGGACACACTGACACATCAGCTTTATCCCATTAAATGCACCTATAGACTGTGAATGTAAGACAACCCCGACACTTACTTTCCCACAACTCATGTGTGAGTAACACTATCTGAGCTGCCTGCGGTGTCGGCCGTCTGCTGGCAGTCGATATTTCACTATCGTTCCTCCAAACACGGCCGGAGAGATGTGTGACTATAGGCCTCATCTAACATTGTGCTTTATAGGTTTCCCCATCAGCGTGTGCAGATAAAGGGTCCCAGCCAAGCGAGTCATAACAACTTCCTCACTTACAGTACAAGAATTCCCTCGAGTCTCATCTCATGGAAGATAATGAAAAGATGTCAAAACATGTAAAATGAATCCAGTTGAAGGGGAATCACTTTGTAACGCAGGGCACATTGTGAACAGGACTACAGAGCGTTTTATCTAATGGCTTCACAGCAGGTTTGAGCATATTCACAGGCTATGTGTGTGTGTGTGTGTGTGTGTGTGTGTGTGTGTGTGTGTGTGTGTGTGTGTGTGTGTGTGT
Source organism: Limanda limanda (assembly GCF_963576545.1). Taxonomy (NCBI): domain Eukaryota; kingdom Metazoa; phylum Chordata; class Actinopteri; order Pleuronectiformes; family Pleuronectidae; genus Limanda; species Limanda limanda. Next base: position 8,216,522 of record NC_083652.1, read on the forward strand.
GTGTGTCTGTGCGTGTGTGTGTGTGTGAGTCTTCTTATCTCAGTCGATCTAAACTGTCCTGATGTGTTGAATCCTGCTCATTCAAGCGTCTCTCTGCAGATTCAGATGAACACTTTTTCTCTGTGGATTCCTCACTGATGAAAGAGCAAGGGGAAATGTTCTTTTGAGAATTTGGCTGCTCACATAAAAGAAAAAAACACACCCTCTTGTCTTTGTTTACTGCAGCCAGAACACATCCTTCTATCTAACACGCAATCTCAACCCATGCAGTGTGCACGCTGCCCCCCCGACTCCCTGAAAACACAAACACAAAGCCACAGAAAGTGATGTGTGTGCCAGGATCGCAGCAGATAATATGCTTGAAAGAAAATACGTCAACATCCAGGATCAAATAAATAGTCAGTGTTGAAAATGTCCATATTTTTGCAAAAGATGTAATCAACAATATTGACAGGCTGTACAGCTGATGCCTGCTCAGGTATAGCAACTGTGTGTGTTATAATCTACGTTGAGCGAGAATATTTTTGTTGAGTTTCATGGTTCTAACTTCAAAAGTCTTGGCAAACTGCCTAGCATTAATCTCCAGCCGACCATCTGTAGGACTGAGAGCGAGTGGAACACAGTTTGGTTGAACAGCATCCGGACCTTCCTCCCTTCACAACTCTCTGCGAGTCGGTCTCAGCTGTGAATCATGACTTTTCAAACCTTTCATTGCAACAAATAACCAATTAAAACAAAACTGACCATCTGCTAACATGGAGGAGGCAGGGTTCACTCTTGGGGAGCTTTCATGTCGTCCATCTTTATATACAGTTTTTGAAATCAACAAAAGCAAAGATTTTAGCAAATCTGGAGTCCAATCAATGAAAGCAGATTAAAAGTTTGAGTTAGTGTTATTTTGACCTATTAAAAAGACATTTTCAGTTCACGTCTCACAAGAGGCCTCTGATGATGTGAATCAGGCCAAGACTCTTTCCAAGAATCTAGGATTACGGCCAGTCGATTTGCATAAGCAGGAAGGGGTTCCCAGCTAATCTCAAAAAGTTTAGACATTCGTCAGTCGACAGTAAGCGATGATTTACTGCAGCTACTCTCTGGAGAAGTAGAATGACCCAGCTGGGATGATTTCAAAGAGACAAGTCATGATACTCAATAAGGTAACGGAAGAAAACCCCGGAGTACCAGACGTAAAGGAATCCCTGGAGCTGATTTAGCATCTGTGGAGGATGCTCTCAAAAAAGAATTATAGTATCAGTGCATAAAATTTGCCATATAATAGAAAACTGAATTATGATAATGATCAAAAATAGCCCTGGATCTATTCATGAGTAATTCATATCATGCATTAAAACCCTCAAGTACAATACGATCAAACCCACATGTAGGTTTTAGGTTCCTCCATTTGTCAACCAAGCAGCTGATCTTAACTCTACTTGGCACGCGCGTATTCAGCGAAGCATGACTTGACGGTTATTAATGTAATTTGAGGAAGAAAAAAGGAAGAAGGCAACGAGGCGCGGGCGAGTCTATGGGAGGTTGGAGGAAGTGTTATCTGCTGTTGCTGTAGCAGCAGATGAGTCAGGACGTGAGTGTTACAGCCACAAGCTGGTGGAGAAGAGAGAGGGGGGGGGTTCTGACTCAGTGCTTCTCCAACATTCATATGCCACGAGGCAAACAAGGAATGAAAACAGGTGTTCCTAAGAAGCACCTTTACATATGAGAGCTTTGTGAACCATCTGTGCCATTGATTACACTGTGGTAATAAATAGCAGCAGAAAGCAATAGGGTGCTAACTGATGTCCATCTGTTGCAGCCTTGAATATTGGCCTGTGGTGTCGCTGTGTGGTGTGACTGTCAGACTGTGTGGACCAATGAGCACTACAGACTGTTCACTACCTTTGGGATAGAATAAGACATTCATGGTTTGTTTAATCTGATATTGGTTGATTTGTTCAAATTGGCAGTTACCACGGTGTGAGTTAAATAATAAAAATAATGTACTCAAGGGATGGTACCACGGCAAGCTCTAAATGTGGTGAAAACCTCAAAAAATAAAACCAGAACGTTTGTAAAACTCTGCGCTCCGGTAAACTTGAACCAGAGCACCGTTTGTTCAAACAGCATCTGGTGTTTGGGATTTCTTAAAACCACTATTCGATATTGTCACCAATATCACTTAGCAACTGCTTAACCCTAACCCTGCCTGTGTGTAGGTGAGTAAGCTAAGAAATGTAGGTACTGGTTCTGTCACTTTACCGTGTACAACCAAGTCCAAGTCAAGAATTAAGGCCAATTTACGGTTCTGCGTTTTTGAAAAAACTGACAGATAAGACCGCCCTATCCGTCGTGAAACGCCCTCTCCGAGCGCTACAGAGAGCTTTTCGTACAGGTCTGATTTTTCTAACTGTCCGTGTTGTGTCGGAGACCCGACCGACAACTCTTGGCTGTGATTGGTCCGCGAACGACATAATTTCCGTATGACATCATTTCCGTACGACGTCATTTCGGTTCGACGTCATTTCCGGACCTGTAACTTCCTGATTCACAATAAACACAACTACGATTCTACGATTAATGTGACGTGTGTGTTAAGCCAGCGGAGTTGTCCGGCTGACGGTGGCTCGTTCGAGCACTGAGGGCATGTGTGCACGGTCACATACGGTTATAACGAGCTTTCAAAACGGCGCTAGCGGACTAGGCTAGCCACCATGCTAACTGCGGTGGTAACAGTGCATAACCCCGCCGTCACGACTTTAATTCCACTTCTATCATGACACTGTTTCTATAATACCGCCAGGTTAGAAGCAAACACTGGGTAGTAGTTAGTGTCGGGAGTCCCTGCTGACTGTGTGTGGAAGCTGGGAGGGGAGCTAGCTTCAAGCTACACGGCGCTTCAAGCTGTGGAATCAGCAACACAGTTCGGAAACAAGACCGGGGAACCGCTGCGCTAAGAAACAATAACATCAGCATCTTGACCCGCTGGGTGTCACTTTATTTAGTTCTGTTAGTTGCCATGGTTCAGTGTGTGGGAGGCAGGCTGACAGAGAAATATAAACACAAGTGGACTTCTTCTTCCGATAATTGGGGTAGGCTTCTCTGAGCTCGTCTTCCGTTGCGCCACCTATGGGTTTGGCGGTGAATTTTTATCGACGTACAGTGGTCGGATCGGGTCGTATTAGTAAAAATCAAAAAGACTCTTTGCCCTCCGTCGAGCCCTCTCCGAGAAATGGAGAACGTAGAAGCATACTGGAGCCTTTAGTTTTTAAGTTACATTGTACATTGTTGTTGTGTACATTACTGTTAAAAATCCACTGATGTAACAATTTGTCCTCTTGTTGCTGATTACCTTTAAAAATTAAATAAACAATATGGTCATGTAACCATGCATTGTAAGAATGTAGTGGTACTTAGTCACATCCCACCACTTCCTTGAATTGTCTCACAGTCATTACACTTTGATAATAGTGAATCACAGCTCTGAGGTCATTAACACACATTAACGCAGAGCCATCACTCAGCTCCTCATCACAGCTTCAGGATCAGCCCTGATCCACATGGTCACCTGCACCATTACTGCAGAGGTCAGATCTCATCATTAGTTTTTGTATTGTTTGAAGAGGAGGCGGAGCTGCTTCTTGCTGTTGTTGCCTCCAACAGGGAAATTGTGTTTTCACCCCTGTCTTTGTTGATTTGTTGGTTCACAAGAAACTACTAGAAACTGACGAAACTTTTTTTTTTATTTTTTAACATATTTGTTAATTTTTCCCAGATTTTAACATTTTTACCATCATGGCATTTAATTCAGTTAATACTTTCCCCAATGTGTGCATACATGAACTGTCGGGTTTCCCGCTATGTTAATTTTGCATCAGCGGCCCAGGTACCTTGTACCGACCCGTCTGCTGTATCGCCTCCCGCTGATCTACAATCACTTAACACATTAACCATAAACACCATCACTGATCAGAAGTTATTAAAACCTGAACAATACTGAAGTTTACTTTGTGTTTGTTTGATTCACTCGAGAGTTTATGAGGCACACTGAAAAACGTTTTGCAACCACGCACTTCACCTGCTACACACAACACAAATCGTAACGTGACACGAAACACGCAAATATATGTGCTGTTGTTTATTAAAGCAGCATCTGTGCACTGGATAGGATTTTCATGTGGAACTCCCTTCGGCCACTAAAAGCAACCTGGAGGCCAATGCAAATGGTCATGCCTCAGCCAGGTGAAGGATGAGCATTTAATGTGTCTCTGTGTTTTAGGGGAAGTGGCTGACAAGTATCCAGATCATCAGCATGTGCATGAGATCGAAAATCAAAGCCAGGTGTCATTTTTTAATTACGACAGGCCAACAACAAGCCTGTGGGACTGAAAGGCAGCGAGGGAAATCGCTCTGACGGGATATCGTTCTTCACAGTGGACACGAAGAGAAAGTGAGCAGCTGTTCACATACATGGGTTTCTGTAAACACAGCTATTTCTGCATGCATGTATTTACATTAGCAGGGTGGAGAAAGTAGGGCATCACAATTACTGCAATATGTACTTAGTTAATGATGGGGTAGTTGGGGAAATCATGCAGCCACTTATTCTCAGGTGAAAGAAAATGTTTGTGTGTTTTTTCTTCTCCTCTCATGCCCTTTTTATTTTGGTCAATTACATTGATCAGCACTGAAGTCACAGCGAAGACCCTCTTAGCAGAGAAGGACACGCAAACATTGGAGGTGCACTTAGGATGTTACTGAAAATAGACATACACAAAAGGTAAACACAAACACTGACCTTCTGCGCTGCTTTCAGACAACACAGCCTCGCAGTTGAGAACCAATAAGGATCTTGTGACAAATGATCCGACGGAGGCCAGGCATTGAGGTTATAGATCATTTAGCTGTCCGGTTCTTCTGCCATTATCAATTTTGCAATTTAGATCAGATCTCAAACCATCATTATTTATGTCGTCATCATAAACAAAAATAAATGTGGAGCATGAAAAGGGCAGAGAGGCTCCGATTCAGATTCACTTCTACACAACTTTGACACCAAAAAATGCCACAAATTTCAAGAACAAAAGAAACTGTGAAAAACTAAATTATTAAGCAGTTTAAAGATCGACTGAGTGAAGAAGAAGAGAATGTTCTTTCAGCATAACTCAATGGTTGATAAAGTTAAACTTGGCTCTATCTATTTGTTCATTGTGAGAAACAGTATAGTTTTACTTTTAAACGTTTGCAGAATCTTTTTGGAAATGGTAACAAGGAACAGTTTAATTTATCCACAAAATAAATTCACAGTGAGGTCTTTAACGTATCTGTTTTAAAGCTTTCAGTAATATTACACTATCTTCCCAGTTCATTCTAGGTTTAATAAAACATATGAAAGTCTAATTGGTTCATTATTAAATCAATAACTGCATGCTGCAATTTGTTGTTGGCAAATCTGTATACTATTCCAGTAAATTTGACAGTTAATCTCCAAACTGCAGAATCTGCAAAGAGGTATCAATGTTATTTGTCTTCATAAATTATTTTGAACCTCCCTGAGGTCTGGTAAAGAAATTCATTTTATTTATCAGAAGCATCAGATTTTATGACTGTTATCTCTAGCAGCTTGAGAGGAAATCGATAATTAATTAAATGTTTTAACTGCTCACCTCAAGGTTAAAAATATAAAATGAGCAAGTTACACTCACATAAAAAGTAATTTTTTAACTTACTTCATAACTGACAGAACGTTAAGTGACAGCATAAATATTTACATTTCTTTTTACGCTTTAGATATTCTACTAAACACAATATATATTTTGGTTTTCAGCTGATCTTTGATTTGTTTCTTGACCTTTCCTATTTTTTGTTTGGCTCCAAAAAGAAAGTAAAAAAAGATGTATTGCCTACATTAGATATCATAGCTTCATATAAGTCTTGGAACAAGTACATGATGCATTATTCTTTAATGAATATTTCTAATTTGTTATACTTGAAGAAGCTTAAGGGGGAAATTAAGGTGTTTAATAAACGCAGATCAAGAGCTACACACAAATGGAGTGGGACCAACATATTGGCTTTTTTTATTCTATTCATTTAAGTTCTATATATTTTGGTTGTCGTTTTTTTTGTTTTTATTATTTGTTATTTATGATAATTTCTATGGTTAAATTGTAAAATATTAAGCCTCAATTACATTTCTTTGTCATAAGGGTTTGATTGTCCGATATGTCACTATCAAAAATGTTTTACTGCCTAATATCGTATCGACCCCATAAGGTATTTTAAGGCCTTATAGAACTAGAACATATACTACCTAAGTTCCTACAACATTTCAGACAAGATAACACAATGTGCTGCTGGGAAAGTGATGAGTGTATATTTTTGAAATTATGATGATGATGATGATGATGATGATGATGATGATGATGATGATGATGATGATGATGATGATGATGATGATGATGATGATGATGATGATGATGATGATGGCAACTGCCAGCACAGTTTCAGTTTCTCATGGCTAACATCTGGAGTTCAGCGCAGGGTGTCAGGCTCACCGCTGGTCGCTGCCACTACAGGACCATCACATAAAAGCTACGTGTCACTGCAGATCACATATAAGATCTCCTTCTCCACATGAAGCCTCTCTCCACAGGTCATGTGCTGTTCCACCTCTACTTCTACCGCTGTTTCCTCAATGTTTCAACATCCAGGTGGTTTCAGACAGTTATTTTCTTGTAATGGCAAGGAAGTGGGAAAGCTGCAGGGTGATGACATCTGACTTTGCTAACAATTCTACAGTCTCCGCTGTCAATAATGATGTTTCCCCCTGTTTATTATATCAAATAAGTCATTACAACCAAATGCATCAGAAACATTTTACTTAGACATATATCAGTGTGATGAAAGCTACCTAACAGAAACCATCTTTGAGGAAGAAGACACGCAAACATCGGAGGTGCACTTAGGATGTTATTGAAAATAGACACACACAAAAGGTAAACACAAACACTGACCTTCAGCGCTGCTCTCAGACAACACAGCCTCGCAGTTGAGATCCAATAAGAGTCATGTGACAAATGATCATGTTAGTATTTTAACTCTAACTACTGAAGCTCATGGAACAGTTATTTGTTTTGAAAGTAATAAACCGAAGTCTAAGCCGCAGGATAAATGTTGTTTTGGCTCATCTCCAGAGGAACAGTAACTTCTTTAAAATAAAAATGATGATAAAACAATAGATAGTTGTAGTTATACCCGACAGCCTATCTCACAATGTTCAAGGAAAGGAAAAATGCCCGCAGAAGAAAATGGGTTCTTCCTTGGCCCACCTACCCTTTCACCAAGCGTCAATAAAGTTGGTTCAGTGGCTTTTGAATTTCCTGCTAACAGACAGGGGAACAGTAATGAAAACATAACCTCCTTGTCAGATGTAAAAATCACAAAAAGCCACAAAAAGCAGGCTCATTGTGGTGTAGAGGAGATGTCAGGGGAACCTCAAAGGCTTTTGGATGAATGAATATCTGTTTCGGTTCATGTCAATCTTTTGAATAGCTGCTGAAATATCTCAGCCTGGACCAAAGGGGATGACCCAACAACAGTTATCCGTTAAACAGATCTGACCTCGTATCCCTTGAAAAAAAAGCATCAGAAAGAACCTGTACAGGATGAAGACTCATGTTTTTATAACATAAAGAAAAATACTGTTCTCTGTATTTTTCATACAGCACATTACTCATTCTTTTATCATCTTTGCTTTGCTCTAGAAGAACCTCCTTGCCTCTCCTCTATTCTCTAAAATCCTTTATATCCAGGTGTAATATCATTTTTAAAGCTTCCATTAAGCCTCTCCATCCAAAAACACACTGCGGATATAAAAGACAGAGCTGAATGAAAATAGTGGGCTGTGTTTCTGTCGACTAGAAGCTTAAAAAAGGGATGATTGGTTGACTTATGTAACTGTACATTGTGCTTACTCCTTCCCTTCTCGTTTGCTTGCTCCAGCAGACACATATTGTGAGCTTTCCTATGACCCCTGACCTCAACAACGATATGTGAAAGTCGGTACGTTTAGCATATCCACAGGCAGTAAGTCGAGCATGAAGTCAGACGGGTTGTCAGCTCCCATCAGCTGCTGTTCATCTGTGAATCTGCGACGGGATGTGGATCCAGGGGGGGTTACGCAGAGAGGGAGATGGAGGAAGACAAGCCGGATGTTGGGTAAGTGCTGGGGTTGGCCCCCTGTCAGCCCCACTCATCCAGAGCCCTGTCTGGACCTCCCACCGGCCCTGAAGTCTGCACAGCACGTCAGGGCGGCGGCCATGGCGGGACCATAAGTAGAGAAGAAGTCACAGGCAAGCAGGTTAATGAAGGCCAGGATTTAGTGGAGCAGCTCCGTCACCCCCCCGCTGGACCCTGCTGACTTTTACAAATCACAACCAGACAGAATCTGTAATGCTGTCATCATAACAACTTTTGAGGCTACAGTAAAGTGTGTGTGTAGTGTATGGATATAACTCCAGGCGGTGTGATTAAAGCCTTTACTCCCACTTCAGTGTGTTTGACGAGGTTTCACTCTGACATCTGAGGTCCTGTGAGTGACAACTGAATCTGCTGCTAAATGACATGAAGGCAGGATTTGATTCGACAAATAAACGGTAAATTTATGGTCTACATATTTCTACAAACTACATATAAAGTCACTGTGACCTTTGATCTTTGACCACTTAAACATAATTACTGTGCCTGGAAATCTAGGTTTTTCCCTCAAGCAGTCTTAAAATATCACATTCAAGAGGCCGAAAACATGTTTTTAGAGGTCACTGTGACCTTGATCTTTGACCTCCAAGCACAAATCTAATCATCTTTGACTCCCAGTGGATGTTTGAACTAAATTTGAAGACATGCCCTTAAGATGATCTTACGATATAATGTTGACCTTTGACCTTTGGCTACCAAATAGTTCATCCTTGAGTCCGAGTGAATATTTGTAACATTTAAAGAAATTCACATGCTTTCAAACGCATCTTGCGATATTGCATTCACAGGAATGGGATGGACGGAGAGATGGACAGCCCAAAAACATTATGACTTTGGCCACTGGCTATTGTCGGTGCGGGGGCATTAAAAAACATTTTCTTTTTCACAAGGTTTATTTTCGGGGTTATCAGCTCTTTGCAGTCGCAGCTCTACCATTCAGGCCAAAGCCGTTACAAAGATAAAAAACAGGACAAAACACATACATGTGGAAGATCTGTGAAAAAAAGGTCTTAAATTCTATTTATAGATACGGTTACATGACACAACTTCTGCTTTGCGCATGTTATCTGGAAGCACTGGAGAAGCCAGCACAGTTTTGTGTGAGTCCACAAGACCATCCTGAGGTGCACACAGCTCGAGGTATCACATCTCCACATGGAGCCGCGTCAGGTTGACCTCAGTTTCCATTTTTTAGGCCGATTCTGATTGTGAGTTAACAAAACACACCCACAGGTTTCCAAAGAAACTGAGATCACTCTATACGTCCACATTTTTTTCTTTTTATTCCTCAAAATAATCACAAAAGGAGGAATTTAAAAAAAACAATACGTCATGTAAAATGAAGAAGAAAGGATTCTGTTCTATAGAGCAACAATTTGACACAACGACAAACTTCCTGTGAACAAATGGTCCAATACAACTCGGATTGAGTTGCATCCTTTCCCCTGAAGCATGCGTTCTTGGAAACGGGTCATTGACAGATTCTCTCTCGGCTTGAAAAACAAACCCGGCCAAACAGACCTTCGTGGGTGGGACAATGTTTCTCCGTGCCAAAACCAGAAAAATGCTGACTAACAAAAATGCAGAATAAGGCAACATGCAACTGTTCAATCAGCTTATCACTTTTATCAGCATGACAAATGTTAACTGTCCCTTGGAACCACAATGCACCCAAATTCACAAAATGGCTGTCATGAAACATTGTGTTATTATCAGGATAAGAGATCGTTTAAACAGAGAAAGAAAATGAGGTGAATAGGTAAGGCAGATATTTATAAATATCTATTAAAACAAACCGATGGAACAATAAAGTCTTACATTTAATCTATATTAATGTATGAGCCATAAATGAAAAGAAGTCCACTCTCCTGCTGTTACAACCTGTGACGAATCTGTGCCTGAACGTGAGAAAGTGTGTATATATATGTTACCAAGCTGTAGTGCAATATACAATACACAGACGCACACTCATACTCACAGACACACAAAGCCTATGGGATCATCTCTTAGCTCATAGTCCTGGAAACAGCAAAACCCTATAAGAAGCTCACCGAAAAGCAAGAGGAAAGCTTAATGTCATCAGAGCAGCACTCGTCAGCAAAGTTCAGCTGCAGCGGGTTACATTTAAAGTTCAACTTCCTCCTCTGAGCCACAACACATTTGCTCTTTGTTCTCTGTGAGATGCGTGAGGCCTTGGAAAACGCCGGCATAAATGGGAAGAAACACCTTTTGTATGCGGCATGCAAAGAAGAAGGGAAAATTTACAGAACTATAATCCTTTACATAATGTCTCAGTGACCCTTGTATTACCCATCCGTGATTAATTATCTGAATGTTATAATAATTGCAAAAGGTAAATGGACTTTCTATTCTAAACAAATCTATGAGTTGCATTTACATCTATTCAGTTAAATACAGTGAGTTTTGTCGACAACACGTCATTCACATTACTAACTGTGCCTGCCTGCTCTCTGATGCAAGGCAGGTGCAGTGAGCGACTGTGGCTCAGGAGGTAGAGCGGGTCGCACACCAACAGGGGCAAGGTCAATTTGTGGTTCTGCGTCTTGCCCAAGGAAACTGCAGGGCCAAGGATCAACCTATCAATCTTCTGGATAGTGGACGACCCACACCTACCTCCTGAGCTGCAGCCACCCATTGTGCAGAACCTGCCCAGCATCAGAAAGCTGCAGACACTAAAAGTTAGAGATGACCTGGAGAACATTGTGGGGCATGAGCCACAGAGGCAAATACTAGCCGCACAAGTTAGTGGAGGCCAAAACAAAGTACAAAGAAGAGTGAGTGTTGGACTGTTTGCCAAAAATGAAGCTCATCGTCTTCTGGTTGTGTGAAGAACAATTATATGCTAAAAAAGACAGTAAAGGTTATCAGGAGACACAAATATTTGCATAAGCTGCAAACCACGTCATACAAAAACAACTGAATATGAAAATGGCGCTCAGTAGAGCAAACACCTGTATTTGTCTGTTCCAGATCTACACCAAATTTGTTGTAGACCGCCCAGTGTTTTTTTTAAACTAACAATTTAGTAGCACTTAAATGGCACGTACTTATAGCACTTTGTAGTTTTGCTTTATTTTTGAAGAAATCGTACTTTCTTGATTCTTGTTGTTCTGGGTTTGAACCCTCGGGGTTGAATGCACTTATTGTAAGTCGCTTTGGATAAAAGCGCCAGCTAAATTAAATTTGCCCGGGAGTGTGGTGTATAGGGCTCGAAAGCGCATATGATCTCCCTTCACTTTTTCCCTTTGCCCTGTGAGCCCTTCTGTAAAATTAGAGGATCATGGAAACGAAAAGTGGACAATGAGTGCCAAGTGTTTAACACGGAGTCGACAACAAAATACTTTTTCCCTGAAGTCCAATCGAAGGCTATATGCCTGATATGTCGAGAAACTGTCGCAGTTTTCATGGAGTGCAACATCAGCCGTCACTATGCTACGAAGCATGCTAACTACGCTAGCAAGCAGTCAACGCAAGAACAGGTGGCTGCGGCTCAGAGGCTGGCGACTAATTTACAGACTCAGCAACACTTTTTTTTCACAGACAAACTGTGATTAAAGAGTCATCTACCAAGGCATGTTTTTTGGGGGGCATTCGAAATAGCAAAGGATAGCAAGCCTTTCTCTGAAGGCGAGTTTTTGGTAATTGGCCTTGCAAATAAGTACTTTGCTACTTGGTAAAGGCCAAATCCTTTCATGCAATGATTTTTCCATGTCATTTATATTAGTTCACAAAAACGCTCAATCCATCTGTTCCTGGCCCGGCCCCTCTGTCAAATTTTAGAACCCATTGTGGCCCACGAGTCAAAATGTTTGCCCACCCCTGGTTTAACCTTACATATTCCCTGTGTACACATACAAATACATATATCTGTATTGTCATTTTGCCAGAAATATGCACTGTGTCTTGTATCCTCGTATATGGTAATGGGGAAGTGTTTCTTCATTGGCAACTGGTAATCAGCACCCCTCTGGTTATAGCATAGGTGATAAGCCATATTTTATTTTCAGCACACGTTGCCCCCAAGTGGCCAAAAAATCAATAGATGCTAGAATCACAAATATCTGAATCAGCCTGTAGACATGGACATGAGTTTGTAATGACTAGTCCATCAGAAGGCCACTGCTTGGACAGTGCATGCGAAAGATGCCCTTTGCTCAGTATAAGAGAAGTGTTTCATGAAGTGTTTCCATAAATGCAGCCATTAATCTCTTGACTGCTGTGGTCAGAGGAGAGTGGACGCTTCCGTTGCCACGTGGGTAGAAATTCATTCTCTGGTGGATGTGGTCTCAATAATCTGCTCTCTCCTCCCTGCTGGTTAAATTATTGCAGCCCACAGGATTGCTATTTAGATAGCAGTGAAAAAATGTCAGCAGGGGAGTTCAAACAGGATAAAGCCCTGACAGAGAATCACCTAAAAATACGTCTGGTGAAGATACTTTTATCTGTGAATGTGTCTTTTTAATTCTGGCTGCAGAGAAATCCAACATTTCTGATCACTCCCCACCTATAAAGCACAGAGGGGGATGACGAGAGCTGTCTTTGACAACATGGCGTGTCAAACATCAGGCTGTGATGCCATTGTAAGAAGCATCATCCAGGGCTCATATGTGAAATCCTCAGCAGAGAGTAAAAGTCCAAGTGAAACGCCCATTAAACCACATTCAACTCGTGCCACCAGGCCACATGAAAGAGACTTTAATATTGACATCAAGACTCAGACACTCAGCCCTCAGTACGGTCACAGCTCATCCAGCATTAGCATAAACATCACTGCCAGCGTTTCATCTTCAGATTTCAACAAGATCAGCCGAGTAGTGCTTTATAGTAACATGTACAGTATATAGAGATGTTCACAAAAAGCTGTTTTTAAAAACCTGCATGATTCTGAACCCCTAAATATTACTGTGGTCCACAGGCTATACAACAATCTTATTCAAAAAAGAGTATGACATTTCAGGAAAGAGCACATGCAGATTTGTGCAGCTATTCTTATAAAGACGTGGCATTGACTTCCATTCATTGAGGACAGCCTAACTAAAACCTTAACACTAACCCCAACCTAAGCACAATTTACATCCTATCCCTAACCTTAACTAGGACCTCAGAGATTAAGTCATGCCTTAGGCTTTGGTCCCTATAAAGTCTACTGGTCCTGACAAGGTCAGTATTTATGCTTGAAAAGGTCCATAAGAGGCAACAGAAATGAACACACACACACACACACACACAAAAGCAATGCTTGCCATTAAAACATTTTAAGCAAACATTGCACAGAGAAGTAAAAATACCACACTTTTAACTTTTAACTTGATTTCACACCTTTCTATTTCCTTTGTTTGTTTGTGTGTACGTGTGTGTGTGTGTGTGTGTGTGTCTCACCAGCACCTCAGGAGGTGAAGGGTGTACTAAGGCTTAACGGTAATTGTGCATATATTAACACTGAGTAATCATTTCTTTCACCTGGAGAATTTATGATTATTTCAGTGTGCACACTCACACAAATACACACCAACACATACACACACACACTGACACACTCTTCTAGCTACAACATTTAATCTTTGCAACAATCTGAATGGAAGCAAAAACAACCAAGTGGCGTCTAAGCTTTTAAGCCTCTTCCTCATTTGTCATCATCATCTCTGCACTCAGAAGATGATCAAATCATTCATTCCTTACACGTAGCATCTCTCTCTCTCTCCTTCTTGTTTCATGTTTTTTTTTCAATCTCACTCTCATTGTTTGCGTAAGATAAGATTTTGCTTTGCTTTCAAGTTGTCATTTTAATGAGCATTATTATTATTCATTGTGGCTGTCAACACTTTATTTGTGTCTTTTGAAAATACAGTAAAAATACACTTCCTGTGAAGCTGCAGATCAGAGGCTCAAAAAAGCTTTGATCTAAGTATTCGATTTGAATCCTGAAAGCTGATGAACGGGTCCCAAAGAAGGTCTGTTAAAGGACTGGAGCATATCCCAGCATGCACTGGGACAACATAAGTGCTGGATAACAACATGCACAACCTGAGATATTCAGTACATCTGATAATTAATCTAATTGAATACAGCAAAACAATAATCTGCCATGTTAACAGAATATAGTGAAATATGAGCCATGAATCATTCAACTGCATTTATGTTAATGAACTGCAGACACTTGAACAGGCACATTAGTGTGAGTATAGCTAAACATTAGGTCAAAACTGTTTTGACCATCCATACTGTTTAACCCGCCATATATTATGTATATTGTATATTATGTCTATACAGGAGAAGAGTGCCTGTCTATATCAGATACTATCTTCTCTCTCCAAGCAGTACCCAAGGTCAGGTGAAAGACAAGGACCAACCAACAGCACATTGTAGTGTCCACGTTGAGGGACTTTCATATCTAACTCAGCTGCTCCAGAGACACCATCTTCAACTCTCACTAGCTTCAACTCTTTTGCATATTTCACCAGTGGCAAGACGAAAGGACAATGTGATTTAGAAATGCATATTTAGACTTAACTATCCAATAGGATGCAAACCCCTTCATGTGACATAGAGATTGACAGCAATTGTAGCCTTTCATGGATGTGCTGTTAGAATGTGAGACGCAAGTAGAGGAAGATATACTGGAAGGCTTTGGGAGACATCTTCAGATGTTGGGGTGACAGTTGCTCATGTTACTCTGTTAGCATTTGAATAGTGTTCCACCTTCTGTTCTCCTTGATGCATCAAGTCTACAATTAAATCTTCTGCATAAAACATCAGCTTCTGCAGGAGTTCTCCTTTCACCAGCTTCGAGAAACTTCCACAACAAAAACAATTGATTTTTTTGCAGCTTACATGAACATGTAATGATTCCTTTGAGGGTCGTGCACACAGCAAAGGCGAAGATATAAGATTTGAGTGAATATGGTGCAAAGGATGAAAATAAAGTGCAATTCAAAAATTCAGTGTGCAAAACTACAGAGGATGAGGAGAACATGATGAAATAAAACTAGAATAAATTATTAATGATGTTATTGACTGACCATAAGTTAAAACAAAACTAAATGAGGCAAAAAAAGTGGTTTGAAACTGGAGTACACAGAAATAAGATGAATGAAAAATGCAGGATATTTGAAAATATAATGAGAAGAAGGTGAATTCTTTATGAAAAATGTAATATAAGAAATAATGAGGATATGACACAAGACAGGATGATGAAATAAGAATAAAACATGAGCTTAGAAAAACAAAGAAGCGTAAAAAATGTATAAAGTAAAATATAAAGATATATAAATAAATTGGATTACTCAGTGTAAATAAGAGCCAATGTCAATTACTCGATAAGCTTCTACAAAGAAAAGTTTTAGGAAGGGATTTATAAGAAGCTTTAGACTTTCAATAGGACCAATAGGTCCAAGGGGCATCGAAT